>NC_090870.1:2899976-2939976 GCF_036669935.1 Montipora foliosa | reverse complement strand
ACCCTCCATAAAATGATAACTTCAAGTATCTAAAAAGATACGGAGAGTGCTTAGTATCCACTGAAACTTGGGCCTTAAGCAATTGTGGCTTGATCTACTGAACAAAATATGTGAGCATGCCTCCTGTTCAATAAACGTTTGTCATCTACATCTTACTCATTGAATTTTTCACTGAAAGCGCTGTTGAAGATAAAAAAAAAAAAAGATCTGGGACTCGAATCAGAGTTACTGTTTGGTACGCAGGTAGCCTGCATAGCAAGCGTTTCCAGCGGACGAGGAGCGAAGTCTTTTTTCGGCCGCGCGAGAATAAGGCGAGCGCAAAAAAAAATCGTGATGGTCCCCCTCCCCCATTTCCTTTTTTTGCTCTCGCCCCAATTTTCGCGCGGCCAAAACATCGAAATTTGCGCGGAAACCCCACACAGAAACGCTTGCTACGCAGGCTAGTACGCAAGGGTCCTCCGACGCCCCGCAACTCCTAAAATTGATTCGAGGCCAAAGAGTCACGGCTTCAAAATCCGTTCGTTTTGCTGAACGATGTTGACTGCGCAAATTTCCGTTTCGAAAACGGTCGTTGCCATTTGGACGACACTTATAACAATTTTCACTTTTAAGTTTGTCGTTTGCAAATGGGGGAAAAAATTAATCTCGGACTGGATTAGCAGAGTATGTCACTTAGATTTTTGAAAAAAAGAAAAAACCTTTCAAAAAGTTGGGTGAACAATATCGAACTTCGCTCAATGGCTGAAGGACAAACCGATACACTACGCAGACAACCACTCGAAACATCGCAATCTTAAAGTATTTAAAAGAAGCTAACCTAAACAATTTACTGAAAGCTAACCGAATAAAGAGGCTTGGTTATTAAGAACAGTATCGACCGTCAATAATGGCAACGACTGTTTACGAAACGGAACTTAGCGTCGACTTCTGGGGTCGGAAAACGGTTTCAACACATCATCATTTGATTCAACAAAGCGCCACAAGAGGCCTGGTATTCAGTCCCAGGCTGCAGCCGCGGTTGTTACTATGGATACAGACTTACTACGAACATAGTACGTCATTCAGAGACCGATTCGCGCGCACGCGCACACCCAACAATAGGAAACTTAAGCAACGACAACGGCGACGGCAACGAGAACGTCACAAATGTGCATATTTAGTAGGCAAAAACAGTAGCTTTGCACGCCCTGCAGGTGCGTTTTTCACTTTTGTCCATTTCTTTGCCGTCGTCAGCAAAACAACAACGTGAAATAGTCAAATTTTAGGTTTTAAGGAGAACGTCAGCACTTGACGCTAAAGTTTCATTTTCTCCCCTAAATTAAGCGCCGTTCCGACCAATGTCATTTTTGAGGAACTACCACACCCTTGTCATATAAGAAGGGTTGAGATGTTTACAAAGTGATTACAATGACGCGAATTTATATTTTGAGATGACGTTCTCGGTGCCGTCGCCGTCCTCGTTGCTTAAGTTCCCTATTAGAGAGCTTTGGCAACGACAACGGCGGCGTCAAAGTCACAAATTTGCATATTTAGTGACCAAAGACAATAGCTTTGCACGCTCTGCACGTGCGTTTTTCATTTTTGTCTATTTCTTTGCCGTCGTCAGCAAAACCACAACGTGAAATGACCAAATTTGAGGTTTTGTAAAGGGCGTCAGCATTTGAAGAAAAATTGTCATTTTCTCCCCTAAATAAAGCGCCGCTCATAACGTTTTCATTGCTGAGGGATTGCCATACCTCCCTCACGTTAAAAAAAATGGAATAGTCGTGAAGAGATTACACTGATGAGAATTTATGTTTTGTGGTGACGTTCTCGTTGACGTTCCCGTCGTCGTTGCTTTAAAGTGCCCCTAACCCCAAAATATTTTTTTTGCTAAAATGAATCTTTGCACCTGTTCGAGACGCATTGCGGCCATTTTTTCCTTTTTCTAACAAATCCTGCCATTTTATAGGCTTCGAAAGTTGCGAAAATCCAAGCATCTTGTGTTCACGACCGAGTCTGAAGGGGAGTGGGTCTATTCCTGATGTGACGTCACAATCTAATTTGCATGCATTTTTACAAAGAGTTAATGCCATGTAAATCAGTTTGTGACGTCACATCAGGAATAGGCCCACTCCCCTTCTGACTCGGTCGTGAACACAAGATGCTTGGATGTTCGCAACTTTCAAAGCCTATAAAATGGCAGGATTTGTTAGAAAAAGGAAAAAATGGCCGCAATGCGTTTCGAACAGGTGCAAAGGTTAATTTTAGCAAAAAAAATATTTTGGGGTTAGGGGCACTTTAAGGACGCGAGTTTTTGAGACACGGACGGCAACCGGACGAGAGCATTTCGCGTGCCAGGGCAGCGGTGTCTCCCAGATTTTTATACTAATCATTTTTAATGGAGAAAAGATACTTAGCGATGTAAATGTGATTGTGTGAAGACAAGTTAAAAGGGAAAAAAGCTCACTTCCGGTTGCCGTGCGCGTCTCAACAACGCGCGTGCTTAAATGGTTGGTGGAGCAAAATTTAAACGCTTTTAAACTCATTCATCATACGCGCGCCGGTGGCTCAGTTGGTTGAACCAACACTCAGAGTCTTAAAATAACTGAGGAGAAAGTACTGCCTTTGCAATTTCATCTTCAAATAGTTAGACTTTCAAGTCTTCTCGGATAAGGACTATAAGCCCCGTGTCACAAATATCTTCCATGTTCATAAGTTCCCTGTACGACGTTAAAGGCCCCACACACTATTCTATTATGGACACAAAGAACGATACAAAAGAAAAAATGGACCTTAACTCTAAAACCAATAGAGCTGCGTCCCAAAGGAATCCAATGAAATTCGATGTTGTAAAGAGCTGCGTCCTATCTCGGGTGGGGTGGGACTATTCGAGAAGAGTGGGGGATGAAGTTCCCGGTGTTGTGGTTGTCCTTTGTGATTGTATGGGTGGGTGGGTGGGTGGGAATAGCAGGTCTACATCAGCTGAATAGCTTCCAAAACCTCAACCTGGTCAGACAAGTAAATAACAAACAAACAAAACAAACATCGATTCATCGATGTTTCAAAACGATTTTCAACATCACTATTCAGCAAAATCGAAGCCGGTTGCCCGCGGGACTTAAAACTACACTTACGTCCCGTATTTCATCGTTTTTTCAAGACAACAAAGGGTAAAGCTATTCTAAGTCTTCAGGAATTAAAAGACCTTTTGAGAAACGCAGGGGACTGTGGCATCTCAAAGAGACCTAACAGTTTCGACGTTTTCAAGAAAGGGATTCCAGTTCTCAGTACACAACGTTTAGCCTGAAATGAGGGAATTAAAAAGAGGAAAGAAATGATGATGATGATGATGATGATAAACTCACTCGATGCGACAATTACACCATTAGACCACCAGGTCTGAATAGAGGCTGCCTTAGCAGCTCGCAGACATGTCGGTTTAACCATTGTATACTTTCTTAAACAATCCGACTTCTCATATTGTTCTCACCTTGAAGCCCGCACAGGCTTGTCCGTCAGTAAAAAACTTCTTCTTTCTGTTTTGTCTATGGCCATGGTCTTGATTATTTCGAAAGCATTTTCTTATTTTCTTCCCTTTGTGTAATCTCATAGATTTCATTAATAGGATTGATATTTTCCCAGGAAGCTCCATTTACTCGAAAGTGGTTTTCAGGGAGTTCCTGCATTCGATCGAATTGAAATTTAGAAAATTTGGTTTTTGAGGAGAAGGGAAAACCGGGGGATCCAGAGAAAAACCTCTCGGAGCAGAGAAAAGAACCAACAACAAACTTAACCCACACGTGACCACGAGTCCGGAATCGAAAACAGGCAACATTGGCTGGAGGCCAGTAAAATCACCGCCAAAAATGCAAATTGACACTTATAGATTTTACTCTGTCTAACGCCAGACGATTTTACTCGTCAATGGGGGAGCCCTCGGCAGTGAAAGGGCTAAGCCATCCCTGCCTGATTTTTTGGTCATGGTAGCACTGCCTTCAATGCAACTTTTAGTAAGTAGTTAGGAATTCTCACACGCGTCATTATAAGTTTATGTTCAGCTCGATGCACGTTATTGTAGTCAATATAAGTGACAAGTTACAAATAATTGTACTTCTGCATTTTTCTTCTTTGCTTCAGTTTACTAGCACAACCTTCGAGTTGTCGCGTGAGCTGCTTTTCTTTCTCTTTTCTTTTCTTCCATCAAACAGACGGAAGTACTCAGTCGAACCGCGAAAAAGCCCCGTCTTCACAATGCCTTGAAGTTTTTTTAGTTTTGATCAGTAGATGGTAAGCTGAATGAATACCATACATGTACTTGTGGGATGTTGTTATTGAAAAAAAATACACTCTTAAAACCACTTGAGCGCGCCGGACTAGTGTCTTTAAATCTGCCTACTGTAATTACAACTTATTCTAATCTTGAGGCCTGAACTACGAAAGCGCAGCTGGACAAGATGGGGCCGAAAGCATACATAAAGAGCCTCTGGTAGACTGTATAAAGCCCGTAAAGCTCATGGAGTAGCGGTGGTTCTGCCCGATCTGAAAACCCGTTCGCCCGAAACGAAAGTCCACACGCCCGAACTGAGAACAAAACAGATTGTGTGTCACGTATTGTAGTCAAAATAAGATTACCTGGTCTGTATATGAATAAGGGTAACTTTAAATTTGGTTTACTCTTAGTTCTGTTATTACCGGTGCGTATCGGGTGGACGACCTTTCATTGCGGACGAACGGGTTCTCCTCGGGCAAACTGGCTTCGGGTGAATAGGCTATCGGCCGAAACGACCAAATAGGAATTCATTTGTTTTAAATATCTTTTAGTTTTCACTTATCCTTTTGTTAAGAAAGACATAATTAAGATTTACGTAGAAGTTACTCATCACTTAAAGTTCAGTATGTTCTGTGTCTAGATGCTCCTTATCTAGACTATTTGCTGAACCTTCGTTAAGCTTCATGTTTGCTTCCGACATCGTGGGATCTAAACTGTTGAAATCTTCTTCTTCTTCCTCCTCCTCCTCCTCCTCTTCTTCCTCTTCCATCACGCCACCAAGTACTCGCCCAATGGCAATATAATTTAAATCATACACCTCCTCAGCAGTAATATATCCATCTTTGTTTGCGTCAACTTCTTGAAAATTCTGGCAAGAAAAAGCGAACAACCGGGTTGGTTTAAGCGCGTATCGCCATCCTGAAGTCGTTTGGCGGTTATCATCCAGGCAGTTCGCCTCCCACTAAGATTAGATTCCATCACTAATTCTACCCCTCCTAACACCATCCTATAACCAAAGAATTACCTTTCCCCTTGCCAAAACCCAAAACCTTAGCAAACATCAAAGTCAAGATTCTTTATTTAAACACGATCAATATTAACGCAACTACATGTTTGTGGGGTCGTGTGCTAAAAATTCAGTACAGGAAAAAACTTGTACCTACCTTTGTTGAAAACATTGGCTATATACACAAAAGGGATGTCATTTTTTAGTAGTTAAGGACGGTGCCTACTATTTTTATTGCGCATACGTTCTGTGCATGTCGACATACTCGGGTTTCCTATGGGTGATGTTTATTAATACAGGGATTTTTTTGCGCAGTTTAAAACTACGCAGAGGGAGTAGAACTTAGAAAGTGATCTTGGTATCCAAAAAGAAATTGGGGGGCAACCATGCACTTTTCAGAGATAATTTAAGCTTCAATTTGGAAAAGAACGCCGTACATTGCTTTGTATTTTAAAGCTCTTTACAAGTACTGTTGATTAATTATCTTTGAAAAATGCGTGGGTACCCCCAATTTTCTTTTTGAATTTACATAACACTTCTTGAGATCTGCTGATCCGTATATTCAGTAAACGCACAAAAATGTATTTGAATTAGTAGGCACCGTCCTTAATGTTAACGAAATATCTTAGACAAGTAGAGGACAGTATCATGACTGAGAAGAAACTAACTGCCTTAGTACTGTACTTTATAGACACTAGATCAAGAGAAAGGAGTTATCCGTGAGAGCTTTCACTCTATTTTCGAGTGAAAGGGCATCAAAAGGTTCCACAGGATCTAAAGGATTCTGATCTCTGTACCAGAGAGTTCATGAATCTGACTGAACTGTCATCATGTTATTCATCTACTTTGTAATCGCACCTCGACAAACATGCTCCGCTAATGACGAAGACTGTTTAGTACACAGCGTGTACAGTGGTTCAATAGCGGGATCAAGAATGCAGTAAGAGCTAGGAGGAAGGCCGAAAGGAAATGCCGGCGAAAGTCGATGTCCCAACATGACTTTCTTGCTTTTAACCTGCCATATGTATCGAAGTTAACTGAGAAGGCGGCAGCTGTTTAGCTGACTGTCCATACGACAGCAAATGATTTTCATCTCAAGCCACAGTCCGCATACAGAGCACCACAGCACTGAATTGGCCTCGCTCAAGGTGGAACAAGACATCGTGATAAATACGGAAGCAGCGCAAAATGTTACACTGCTAGTACTCAGTCCTGGATCTCAGCGCGGCCTTTGATACTGTGCAGCACAAGGTTCTCCTTGATCGCATGCAAGCCAAGATCGGGGTAGTTGACAAAGCGCTGGATTGGTCCACGTCTTATCTTGCGGATAGATCACAGCGTGTTGTTGTCAACGGTGGACTCTCTCCCATCTTTCCACTCAAGCACAGATTCCCACAAGGCAGGCGTTTGGGTCCCCATCTGTTCATGATCTACACCAGCAAGCTGTTTGACATCATTGAAAGACACCTCCCCCGTGTCCAAAGGTCACACAAATGGACCTCTCATTCACCCCTAGCACATCAGGTGATGACGAGGCTGCTCTCAACGCCAAGCGCAGCTGCGTAGATGACCTTCGTTACAGGATGATCAGTGATCATGCACCTCAAGCTGAACGATGAGAAGGCTGAGTTCTTATTCATAGGTTCGAGGCAGCAGCTTGCAAAGGTTAACCTCAACATCATCCAAGTTGGCAATTATGTAAAACACGCACAGCCATGTGTTAGAAACCTGGGTTCGTGGTTGGATGCCACTCTAAGTATGTCCACGCACATTACTAAAGTATGTGCTGCAGCGTTTTGTTACTTACATAACATCAGCCGCATCCGTCCGTTGTTAAGTACAGAAGACACAATAACTCTAGTTCACGCGTTCATCACCTCGCGGCTAGATTATTGTGACAGTCTGCTGTGTGGTCTGCCTGCTAGAAAGCTTAACGAGATACAACGCGTCTTCAGTGCAGCAGCAGCAAGACTGGTTTGCTGTGCGCCTCGCCATTCCCGCATAACCCTATTCTTATTCTATCTTCACTGGCTTCCAGTGAAACAGCGGATTCAGTTTTAAAATCTTCTTTTCACCTGCAAAGCGATAAATGGTGTCACACCGCCATACCTCAGTGAGATGGTCACAGTTAAGGAACGTGAACTGGTGCTTACAACTTCCGCTCCTCCAATGGTACACTACTCGCGCTGCATCCACGAAAGGCCATCGTTTTTACATTTGTCAGTTTTTTTATGATCTTGCAATGCGCGCTTG
Organism: Montipora foliosa; assembly: GCF_036669935.1. Taxonomy (NCBI): domain Eukaryota; kingdom Metazoa; phylum Cnidaria; class Anthozoa; order Scleractinia; family Acroporidae; genus Montipora; species Montipora foliosa. The sequence goes on along the minus strand of NC_090870.1, from coordinate 2,932,465 downwards.
ATCATTGCAAGGAAAGCGCACAATATTAGTATTAAGTATTACTATAAAACTCACAAACGTAACGGGTTCCAGAAATAAGGTTCTTATTGTAGATTTGACATGAATTTTTTTCTATTTTTCTTTGCATTGCTTCTGAAAATTCTTTGATTCCGAGTGAAATGGCAATTTTTCGAAGAAACGTAGTAAAGGAGAGAGGCCCTCAAAACACTTATGTCCAAAATGCCCCTAATTAGGTGCGATCCAACAAGAAGTGTCTTTTTAAGTCTTCTTTAGCATTTGCTTCCTGTTTCCAACAATAACGTTAGGGTAAGAGCTAACGTTCTTTTAGGTTGGGGCAAATTCAGCAGTTTACCAGAGTTTAGTGGAAACTTTATTTATGACAAGTGATGTTGAAGTTGGGCAGAGCGAGCCAGGGGACACTTCGTGCATTGAGCTTACTTTTTTCCCAAGCCTCTCGCTCCCAGATTTCGCGCGGCCATTTTCTTCTTGCTTCTTGTCTTGTAGCCTGCGTAGGCGATAGGGTAAAGGGGGGGGGGGGGGGTGGGTAAAGGGGGAGGAGGCGTTCCCTTTCCCTCTCTCCCCTGACTTCCCTGTCGTTTTCTTCCCGAATTCTCTCCCTGCCCCTCTCCCCTTAAACGCCTGCTACTAATCTAGTGAGATTAGTTCCTATGATAAGGTGTGTGTGGCAAGTGATTGGACAAGCTAATAAAGAAAATGATCTCTCGCTACAACCCAGATAGTTACATGTATGATACACTCAGTCCACTAACCTGCTTCAATGTTTCTTCTGAAAATGGCCTGCCAGGGAGAGCAACCTCTGTCTAATACGAACAACAACAACAAAAAATCAAAATTCTACGCAATTTCAGAAGTTGACCACCCTCTGGATGTCGGTTTAAGACACAAGCTCGATTCTCTAGATAACACAGATTAGGCTGAGATTTAAGGATAAAACTTAGGGATAGAAGGTCAGAATGATGTTTGGGTTGGAGTGTCACTGTTGGGTAACAGAGTGAGTGTCACTGTTGGGTAAACCTGACACAGGCTGACACTGTACATTCCTTGCACATGGCATTTCTTTTTTAATCATGTGCAACACATTTTTCACTATATAATGAGATCCAACTTTTCATTATGTAATGAGATCCGACTCTAGTTTCACGAATTTGAAAAAGATGAGTAAGTCGTCGAAACTTCATTCTAACCTGTTATCGCTGAGTTTCATTCCTAGTAATTAATGTTTATCTAAAACCTCTCTTATTAGAAGTTATTGGAACACAAACTGGGGCATTATTTTTAAGCAAAATTCTCGGATCAATTACATATACTGCCTTAAAACAATTACAACATTCAAACCTGCATTAGCTCTATCCACCTCTCCAAGTCAGCTGGTTGTCCACCTAGAGCTTGTAAACACCCTTGTCTGCCAATATATCATATATAGAGAAAGAAGACCATACATTATTTCTTGCACGCATCAAAGATTTTGCAAAGTGAGCTTTATCAAAAAGCCACTCACGCTGCAAGACATTCTAAGCATAATATTGTATAGTAATCTTATTATACAGAAAAACTGTTGATTTAAGACTACAATTGTACAATTCCCACTAGTTTCCTTCAGTGTGTGGTTTTTAAAACTGAAACACAGCAATAAACTTTCTTTAAGTTGCACGTAAGCAGATTATGGGTCTCTGAATTCACACAGTCAATTCAAAACTTTAAACATTAACGTTTTGACATCACGTTTTCCCTTCTCAGGATGACGGCATTAGGTCACATAACCACACCTCTGGCCGACGGAGAAAAGTTGCGCCCACCTAGCAGCCTTGGTTGCAGTTATTCAAATAGATAAGAGTAGCTCAGTACATTGTACGTCAAAGGGTAATGATATACAATCAGGTAATGGTAAAGAATCAGATCCATCAACATGTCAGACATGATTCAGGTCATCACGGCAAGCAACTGTTGGGCAACAGTCTAATGACACACTTGTAAGCCAATCCACTGATGGGATTGGATATATTATCATTTGTCCTTTTCACATGAAATACACATATAAACAATTATTTATTTTATAATTAAAGTATTATGTACCTTATCGTCTCCATAGGATGAAATTCAAAGAGATTAAGTGGTATCAACTCTTGGTCTTTGTAAGGGCTCTCTTCACAATCGGTATAGTTGAAGATAGTGAGATGTGCCCACCAAATATTAACAGCCAGATTACGTGTTCCATATGAACGTACTTGATGAATCCATCTGAAAACACAAGAGGTAAAAATCTAAGCGTTAATCATGTTATAGCATGCACAGTGCAGCTTGTGCTTTAAACATGAAATAATAATAATAATAATAATTATTATTATTATTATTGTTATTATTATTATTATTATTATTATTATTATTACTGGGACTAGCTCAGATATCTTTCTCCTTATGCTTTCACTGTCCATTAGTACTTTGATTCTGCATACATTACCTTGTACTACCTCTAACCCTTTCGGTGTCTCTCAGAACATCATTGATTATTATCATTTTCATTATCATCATAAGTATCATTATTATCACCAATTTGGCAACCTACCTTGCAGGTATAAAAAGACAATCCCCTGCTTCCATTAAAACCTTGTAATAAGGAATAGTCTGGAGCCCTGGAAATTTATACATGTCAACGCTATCCACATCAACAGATGAGAACCCTCCATCCAGTCTGTCAATGTGTGCCTGATGAAAATGAGACTGAAAAAAGGAAAAAAGGAATGTGTTCAAACTACTATTGCCCAAAAATGGCAAACTGCATTCCAGAAATTATAAATATCAGCGATAAAAAGTTGTTGAGTGACGTTTCAATGACTCCATGATATCACTATCAAGCTAATTAAACACAACAGTTGAAAGATGCAAGCATAGTCCACATCTACAAGAGGAAAGGAAACCACCAGTCTTGTGAAAACCACCGAGACATTTCCCTCCTGTCCATAGCTGAGAAAATTTTGGCTGGCATCCTCCTCAGTCGTCGTCAGTCATTAAATATAGAATCATTTTCATTTTCAAAGTACTCCTGTTAGTCTACAAAGGTCTGAACGGTTTAGCTAATGCTTATATTTCTGAACTTTTACATCATCATATCCGTTCTCGTTCACTATGTTCTTCTTCATGAAGACTCATGAGCATCCCAAAGACATCTCTGAAGACATATGGAGACAGAGCTTTTTCGGCTGCTTGTCCAAAACTGTGGAATAAACTACCCTTATCAATTAGATAATCAGACACTTTAAAAGCTTTTAAAAAGGACTTGAAGACTCATTTGTTTGAAATTGCTTTTGGTCAACAATCATAGTTTAAATTTTCTTTTTAATCATTAATCGATTTCTTTTTTTCAAAATTTGTAATTTTTTAATAAATTATATTATACAGTGGATATTATACAGCGCTATGAAGAATTAGTTGATTTAGCGCTATATAAATGTTTATAAAAATTATTATTATTATTATTATTATTATTATTGTAATTATTCCATCTCCTTTAACTTTATGCCGATTTACAACACAATAGCCAAGCCCATTCCTTGGGCCTAGGGCTAAAATGAGGTAGAAGTCTATCTTACTTGAAGGAGAGTGTCTTTCTTAGGATGCGAGATGTTCCTAGCATTGCAATCTTCTGTAGTTCACTAATTTTGATGTTACCCGGGATTTGTTTGGTGTATTTCTCCAAGCCTTTTATTATTAGTCCCAGCGCTCCAATCACAACTGGGATTGTTGTGGCCTTCATCCCCCACATTCGCTCAATTCTGACTTATTGGGGTTTCCTTGGCTATTTCATATCTTTGGAGGATGCTTTCTTTCATGACATTCACTGTCTCATCCTGTGCATCTATGTTCAGCTGTTCTTGCATATGCGATTCAGTTTGTTTGTCATTTTCCCGGTTCTTATTATTCCCGGTTCCTTTCTCCTTTCTCCTTTCTCCTTTCCCCTTCCCCCTTCCCCTTCCCTTATTATTATTACAAGATTGTTTGACAGTTTCATGACAGCATGATGATGAAAATACTGGATGACGGAGATGAGTTAGAAGCCTTCCCAGTGACCAAAGGCGTGAAGCAAGGCTGTGCTCTTGCCTCTACAGTGTTCAGTATGGTCTTTTCAGCCATGCTGACGGATGCTCTATGTGACTGCCAGGATGGTATTCCTGTCAGATACAGGACTGACGGTGGACGCTTCACCCTGAGGCACCTGCAAGCTGTGCCAAAGGAGAAGGAATGCCAACAAAGAGCAGAAGATGCCGCATGAAATGGACTGCTTTTGGAGAGCCTGTGACAAATTTGGTCTCACCATCAGCACCAAAAACGTTAGAGCCACGCACCAGTCTGCGCCTGGGAAACCCTACCAGGAACCACACATCACATTAAAGGGGCAGAGCCTTCAGGCAGTGGACAACTTCACCTATCTGGGCAGTACACTCTCGCGAGAGGTGAACATTGATGTTGAAGTCAACAACAGGATTGCCAAAGCCAGCACTGCCTTGGGAGACTGTCAGACCGTTTAGGAGTGAAGAGGCCTCAGCCAGTAACCACCAAGCTGAAGGTGTACCGTGCATTGGTACTCACCACCCTCCTCTATGCCAGTGAGACCTTGACTGTCTAAAGCAGGCACACCAAACACCTGCAGGCAGACTCCTCCATATCAAATGGCAAGAAGTTCCCAGATACGGAGGTCCTGGAATGGGCGAACATCCTCAGCATCTACACTCTCCCACAGAAAAGTTAAGCCCAGATGGACTGGACACATCAACAGAATGCCTGACAGTCAACTGCCAAAGCAGCTGCTGTATGGAGAACTGTTCCAAGGCAAGTGCTCTGTTGAGGGGCAGAAGAAACACTTTAAAGACTGCCTCAAAGTGTCCCTCAAAGCCCTGGACATCAATCTCAGCACTTGGGAATCTCTTCCAGACGATTGTTCAGCTTGGAAAAGCAAGATCACCACTGGAGCCCATATGTTAGTACCAGATGAACCACAGAGGCTCAGAGAAAACGCGCTGCGCGTAAGGCGTGAGCCACCTCTACTTCCATTTCAGAGTCATCCAACAAAGTGTGTCCCACACGTGGAAGAGCTTCCAGGCCTGCATTGGCCTCATTAGCCACCTCCGGCCCACACTCACAGATCCTCATCCTAAAGACAAAGTCATGGTCCTCATCGAATACGATGGACAAACATTATTATTATGTATTAAATTACTACTAGATTTCATTGACTTAGTCATTTTATTAGCTTGAGGATGATCACATGTACATGCAGTCATCGAAAGGTCGCTCAACAACTTTGATGCTGATTTTTTTCTGTTATTAAATGTTTCAACAAACCTCATAGTACTTGAAAAGTGCATTTCGCTGGAAATAATCAAAAGTACATACACGTACAGGTACATACATACAGCACCTACTTTCCAAATAATAGAGTGTACAATTATTTTGTGCTATATGCTGCTAAAAAAACTCACCTTGTTAATCATAAGTAATTCTTTTGTTCCATCAAAAAGACAATTGATGTTATCCACAGAATCAAAGTGGAGAACAGACTTGGTTCCACCACTGCTAAACCAAACCACTGCATCTTGAAGAACATTGGTATACCCACCACAGCTCAAGCTTTTTAATAAAGAATATTCCCCTAAAAGAAACAAAGAAAACAAAATGACAGTAGGAAATATGTTGTACATTTAGGAATCCTTGAGATATCAAAAATACCACCAGGCTCTTGTGACCCAGGAATATCACTATTGACCCAAAGGGCACCACTAACGCAAATCCTATGTGTTTGTATGACAGTCTTTCTGCAAAAGACAGAACAAGAACACGGGAAGAAACAAGACCAGTCAAGGTGATTTGGTCTTCAACATCACACACCATTGCTCTCTGTCCTCCAAAAGCTGTTGTCAATTGCTAGGATCAATATTTAGATGTTTCATGTCCTGTTTGATGACATCCTTGAAACAAAGAAAAGGTCATCCGATTGCGCGTGATCCCGTGGTCAGCTCGCCAAACAGGATGTCTCTAGGAAGGCAGGCGTTTGGCAACCGATACACATGGCCAAGTCATCTGAGCTGGCAGGATATCAGAATGTGCGCCATTAAATTGCTCGCATCCTACTCTCTCAAGGATGCGTGTGTTCCAAATTTTGTCTTGCCAGATTATGCAAATCCTATATACACAGAATATATCAACAGGTGACAAGAGCAGGTTGGGACAGGTTATCATGAGTGAGTCCTGAAAAAGCCATATGCCTATGGAACTGCTCAAGCAGATTGTTTATAGCAACAAATTTCTTACAGTTGTCTTTGTGTTACTGATCTGAAAATGAGTGACAGCAGGTAAACCTGATGAAAGCAGATGAACTTTTTGATAATGATCTTTCATGATCACTGACTAAAAACACCATTAATTAATAAATTCAAGGTTGAGCAAGGACAAAGAAAATCATGAAGAAAACCAAGACTCTTAGCTCATCATATTAAAATTATGATAAAACTCTCAGTAACTGCACTTAAGGTCACACTAGATGGGAAAATACTTGGTTCTCAGTAAAGGCGTTAACAGACTGACCTCACTGTGTTCAGTCTCTACCCCACGACCTTGCACCAAATATTTTTCACTCCAGCCCTCAGTCTCAAAGTACACATTAATTAACCCTTTCACCCCCGTGGGGTTCCCCATTGACGAGTAAAATCGTCTGGTGTTAGACAGAGTAAAATCTATAAGTGGCACTCTTGGGAGTGAAAGGGTTAAGAAAAAGCTACAGCATTCTAAAAAAAAACATTTACCAGTACTCTCTTTATTACACACCTTGCAGCCAACGTTAAGGAAAACGACTTAGTCGCGGTACATTGCTCATTAATTCGATCCATATTACAGTATGGATCAGTTGCTTTTGCGCATCTCCCTAATTACCTATCTAACACTTTGGAAGGAATTCAAAAGAGAGCTTTGTCGATCATATACCCTGAATCTTCCTATGCCTATGATGTTGCGCTAGAAAGATCCAATTCAACTACATTGGTTTCCCGACGAGCCGATGCTTGTTGTAGGTTCATTGACAGCATCCAACCCAATAACCCACTTTATAATATTGTAAAACATAACTATGCTGTGAGGCTGGATAAGCCATATAATCTGCGACATAAAAGTGAGGCGAAAGTCCCATACAACACAATTCAATTTAGGAATTTCGTCACTTATAAATATTCGTAGTATGTACTTAGTAATTAATCAAAATTCGATATATTTTATATAAGCATAGTACAACTGTAATAATTTTGTTTATTATATATGCAGCTGTTCTTGACCACAACCTGTAATTCAGTCTTGACTGCGAGAGGTTGAAATAAACAAATCATTATTATAACGTACCAGTATCTATTTCACACACACACAAAAGGACTTTTCTAACTGTTAAGATAAACCTGAGTGGTGCAAAAAATTTGTTTTAGGCTCTGACCCATAAAAACACTTTAGTGACCTTCCCTTGACATTTGACCTTTCCACATTGACATAATGTATACATACAAGCCCCTTATTGGAAAATTACTTAGGAAAACAAGTTGTACATTTTCTTGGCTTATTTTACACTCTATCTATTGGTCAATTTTTAAAAGCAATTTCTCTCATTTGATTGGTTCGTTTCATCCTTTATAATTCAGTTGAATTTAGTAGGCTGCTGGCACTTCCTGACTTGGCCCTGTAGACCCTTAAGTTCAGAAAAATTATTGTTGTTGCCAAGGAAGTTTATGTTGAATAACAAGAAAGAAAATTAAAGACGACTGAAGTCACTGCCAAACAAGACTTCAGTATCTTGTTAAAACTGAAAACTACCTTGCATTTTAAGCGGCAGAGACTCCACCATGTAAATGTCTTCATCTTTGTAACGCCTGATAAATTCCTGTAGCTTGAAATGAAAGGTTGCCATTGATCTGTTCTCCTTTTTGCCCTCTTCAACATCAATTCCTTCCTCTCCAAATTCCCCACTTAAAACAATAAAATGAACATTATAGTTGTATTTAGGCCTGAGCTAAAAAGTGTTATTTTCCTCTCTGGCTCTTCTAAAAGTAGTACATCAATGGAAAACTGTCATGTTGTTACCTTTACCAGTTAACTCATTTCTAGGATTGTTAACAAGTTTAATTTAAAGGGCAGCAAAACAAAACAACAGCTCTCTAGTCAAATATACATGTATGCCAACTTGAACTTCCTCCTGAAACCAGGCACCAAGCATTTTGTCTAAAGACTTTTACTAAGCGATCGGATATATGATAACTTGAAGTACATGACACTTCTTTTTCAAATTAGGTTCATTAGCTGGGAATCTAACAGGTGAACCTGGGAGTGCTCTTCCGCGTTTTTCCATTAAGAAAATAAAAGTGCATTTAGGAGATAAGGTTGACTTGGATGCGGATGTAAGATCTCGTAAATAAACGGAAACATACATATACACCACCTAAATTAAAGAATGACTTTTGAAAGTCTCAAAGGATGCGTTCGACTGACCGTATTCCGGAATAAGAATACATGGACTAGAAGTTGGAAATCCTTCGTTTTTACGGATATTCACATTAAAATTATCAAACATCTGCAAAAATGCTATTTTAAACATATCTTTATTATTCTTGTTGCTTCAAAACGCCAGACATGCCGTTTTGAATCATCACTCCATATATTTTTATTCCACAATAGGGTCAATCGCAAGCATCCAAAGTTGAAGCCCGAAGTTGGCTTTTAATTTATGCGTTAAAAAACACTTGGTAGACAAAACAATCAAAAGACTTAAGGTTAGTTATTATTAATTTACAAGCTTAATGAAGCTTGAGCTTTCTTAAATTGAAAACTATCAAGATAAACCTTGCATTGGATACCAGCTTAGCAATGCATGGTTTGATACCAGCTTCTTTCATATTCACCTTACCTCAAATAATCGTCTGTCCATTGAGAATAAGCCTGCATTTTCTTTGCAGCTCCTTTAAAAAGTAGGGGTTCTCCGGGAAGGGCATTTTGCTCGAAGAAATCCTTGGCACAAGGAACGACATCCGTACTTGCTATCACACCTTCGGGAGGTTGGTGGGATCCTAAAGGATGCAAATGCCCTGGTGGATGTTTACACTCGAGAGAAGATAATACCCAAGAAAAGACGACAACAACAACCGTCCTCATACTTCTTTGAAAACAGGTTGTTTCCTGAAGTTCATTACATTATACAATGTAAATCTTTTCCGAGAACAGATCGACCGGAAAGACAACAAATCATACTAGTCGATGAACTATCGATTAGACTACGTTGATGACGTCAAACCATAAACAGATGACATCGGTTCTATAGCAACTTCAACCTGAGTTCGCTGCGAAGCTTTGCAAGAAGATGATTTTATGTCGAGATAAAGAGGTATTTGACCTCTTCATTGGCACTAATAGACTATGAATTATCCATTCAAAACTGGACATCGAATGAATATCAGATCACAAAGCTGCAAGTGGACGTCTTCCCGCAATTTCCTATTTTGCATCGTTGCCGGTTGTTTGTCTTGGAGTTGTTGGAATTCAGCTGTTTTCGTGAGATCTTAGGACCCTTAACACACCATAGATAAAGATAGCAAAATGATGGCGACGCGAAATCCGAAGGTGGTCCCGAAGAGAAAGGTCTCGAAACCTCAAGCGCGGGAATCAACTCTTTCCAAGGATCAAGGTATGTATGTGTGTGGTCAACTGATCAACTCAGCAGGGCCGTAGCCAGTATAAGGCAAACCGAGGCACTTGCCTCAGTCATTTTTTCGTGATTCTTTAAAATAAAGATTGATTCCAGTGTTTTCTTTAAAATGTACTCATCCGACACCTAAAATACCTACGAAGAGAATTTAACCATGGACATTTGCCTCAGTCATAATTTTTCCTGGCTTCGGCCTTGTTTAGTAAACTGAGACTCCTTGGAATCGAAGTTTGACGTTTTGCTCTCGTACTTGCAGATTTCTTAGCTGTTAACATTTTATAAGGCTTTCTTTTGCGTACCTCCTCTGCATCTTGATCGAAAAAAGTTGAATTTGACGTTGGATAGGCTGACAACAATTCTGCTGAAAGCTACAATAGCTAATGAAGTTTAAAAAAGCTACATGGTAAAGTCAGCTTACAAGCCAAGTGGCCCATCAGGCCGGAGGTTACGCCCAGTTTCTGTAGCATGAAGCGACTGGGAGTATTTCTATTCCCCTTGGATGGGATGCTAGTCCATTGCAGGGTTACCCCAGCATTAAATTCGCCGGTACCCATTTATAAACCTGGGTGGAGGGAGGCACCGAGGGAGTAAAGTGTCTTGCACAAGAACACAACACAATGTCCACGGCCAGGACCCGAACCCAGACCATTCGCTCCAGAGTCGAGCACACTAACCATGAGATCACCGTGCTTCCCTTAAAAAAGCTACATGACTTTCAATTAATTGTGTGGTTTTTATGGGAAAATTCGTTACTATGTTCTTATCATAACTTTGGAAAAGTTGCCTGAACTCTGTAGGAGGTTGACTTACAAGTGTTAGAACTCGAAGTACTTTGAATGTAAGTTTAAAATATGAAATGATAATATACCAGTCAAAGTGATGCTACAACATCCCCCCCCCCCCCCCCTGGGGTATATCCCGGGAATTTGACTTTCCTGCCTGGGGGGAGGGAATTTGATCATCTTAGTCTTCCTGGGGGCAGGGCATTTTCTCACCACTCATAGGGGGTGGGGAATTTGATCGCTAGCCTCGATTTCGTGTCACCTTTCCACATGGGCTGATAAATCATGGCGGAGACAAACTTGGATGCATTCAAAGGTAAAGATTCAGTATTTGTGGCTGATTGGTTGAAAAGCAAAGCCCACACAAACTTTGTTGTGTATTTGAAGGTATTAAGAACTAATTCAATTTATATTACTTTGAATATGTAAATACACTGTATATTAAATTGTATTTACAATGATTCCATACAATACCGATGTCGCCGGATACGCTTTACAGAGGTCAGTTGCGTTGACCGACCCGGTGTATTTATGTATAATAAAATACATTTGCGATGATTTATATGTAGGTGTATAAATAATGAAATGAATGTATGGAATGTTGCATGAAACTCTGTAAAACCAATGCAATCAGTTTATAAAAATCTGGTAATTTTTTCCGAAGGGTGAGGGCATTTGATCACCTGAAATGGACCTATGATGAGGCATTTAAACAGCTTTTTGGCCCAGGGAGGGGAGCATTTGAATGAAAAATTTCCAAAAATTCAAATGCCCGGGTGGGGGATGGGGGGGGGATTGTTGAAGCTTTAATTTGACTGGTACATAAGCTTAATAAGTATTGTTGACATGCATCACACCCAAACAACCAACCACCAATGGCACAATCTTTGTCAGCACCAAATGTATAGTGTATCTTGCTGATTTCCTTTGCCAGAGGAGATAAGTTGGTGATTTTCTCATCCTCTTTGGTCACCACCTTCTTTAATTCCAGAAATCAACAAACGTAAACTAAATCTGGAAAATAGACTACTTTGATGACAGGGCCATTTTGAATTATAGTGTTCCAATAGCTATTATGGGAAGCCCAGGGGACAAATTCATATTAAATTTATATTTTGCTCGATGAACATCTCATAATATCTTTTTAAACAATCAAAATGAAAATGGCCAGCATATGGTCAAAGTAGTCTATTATGTTCCATCTTCTGTGTAGGCTCGATTTCCGTCACTCATTCAAGTTTGGGTATCTTCCCTGAGAAGAGACGCCTGGACATGTGAGCGATAGATTGTGTCTGTGACCTAAATTTAAAATGTAATTTATGTGCAAAGTTAAAGTTGCAGGGAAATGGCATTAGACATCCCAAAACATTGATTTTAACAGAAATAGTAAGTATGTAACAAATTGCTCAAAACATCTGTGCAAAGTTTCCAGATGATGCGAGCTTGAGTTTCAGTGGTTAAATGATCAATTATGTAAGTTTGAATTCAACCAGCGAATCATCAACAAAATCTTTGACCAGTTCAGCTCTCTGAGTCAACCTCATCGGCCCTTTGTTCTGCTACCAATGAACTCAGCATTAACTTAAATTGATCTTGGAGGAACTTTACTTGCACTCACGTAGGGAAGCCTGAGGAGAAATTGCATTAGCAATGGATTTGAAAGCCGTATTTTGCCCTTGGCACCAACTGGTCAAGTTTTGAAGTTTCCAAACTCAGGTGGTAGAAAATGACACAATAATATTCTCCAGCTTTTCAAACACTTTCTGTTGTCGAAATCTTGGATGTTTTCCACCTTAAAAGCACTGTAAACAATTTAAGCTTGAACAGGCCTGGTCAAAGAATACATTATCAGCCACAATTTGAGCCAAAAAATATAATTTATGCCTGCTCGATTTGTGGACATGTAGCAATAAAGGTATAGTAAGCAATACAGTGTTAACCCCTTGACTGCTAGGAGTGGAGTAGATTTTACTCTGTCTTATGCCAGACAATTTTACTTGGCAGTGGGGGGTGGTCCAGGGAAGTTCAGGTAGCAATGGGTTAAGTATACATTAATTCATTGATTGCTTCATATGTTTTCAGCATGGACTGATACTGATGATACAGAGGGTACTAAAGAATCAGGAAAATCATCAGATCAAACATACAATGATACATCTACTGAGCTCACTATGAAAGGAAGTTTAATTTCTGTCCAGGAAGCTGATGAATCTAACAGGGCTGAATATGATGATGAAATGAATCAGTCAGTTACAAATGGAATACATGATGCTCAACAGACTACAGACACCGAAGTTCCTCAAACAACAGACACCGAAGGAGTGAATGGAACCGAGACAGACTCTCTAGGAAGTATAGATAGCGGAACACGAAGAAGAATCAAACGGAACACAGTTGTTCCTACTGACATGGAAGATAGTGGCCGCCAGACTGATCCAGAAGTGGAATCTAAAAAAGGTGCAATGATTGCTGTGATTTAATCCTTTAACATTACTGTCTGTGTAACATTTGTGAAAAGGATTGGATTGTAATGAAGACCACATCAGGACCTTTTGTAATTTCCGTATTAAACAATATTATTAATGCACGTCATTTGGGTGGAGACAGAGGGTACGGTTAAAGATTTAAACTAATCATTGCTGGTCACCTTTCCCTCTGTTAAGATGCTTGGAGTGTTGCTGAGACTGATGCTGATGTGGAGTCTAATGCTGCTTCAAGTCGCCCAAGTTCAGCTCATCACAGAGGAAGGCAGCGTCCTGTCACTGCATTGACTCGACAATTAGTCCCTGCTGAACCAATACCAAGACCAATGACAGCACCAGCCATTGATTATCACTCTCAACCAAGGCCTGGAACAAGCAGCAGTTCACGACCTAAATCATCAGGTTCACGTCCAAGATCAAGAGCTGAAGAAGAATCTTCTGTGCCTTCTTCTCCACTCGCAATTACAAATGGGGTGAGTTGGTGTTTGATTTTAAGACTAACTACAAAGTTACAAGTGGGTTGCCTGTACATGTATATGATATTGGAATAATAAACAAAGTTGTATTCTTGAGTAATTCTACTCATTACCATCTACTCGGGACTATTTTCAGTATATATTTTTTATTTTAATTTTTAGTTTATTTTAATAGAACAGATACTAGACTACATGTACTAACACTACACTGCACTATATACAATACACTACAGCTGTACTTACAATACTTTACTTAGTCACTACACTTCATTAGCTGCTAACAACAACAACTTACAAAATCATCTTACGGGTACTTAACTGAACGTTTACAACACATAAATTATTTAGAATGTTTTGTAAATCTTTTAATTTGCTTTCAAAATTTAGCCTATCAGAGACATCTTGGTTGTAAAAAAAATAAATTCCTAACCCTTGGCTGGAATTGGCCATCAGAACCCGAGCGGAGTATCGCTACGGTCGTCCCAACTGCCTAGCCACATGGCTTCTGTCTTTGTTTTGTTTGGCTCCAACCCTGAGCAATTTTTAAATAGATTTAATATTTCAAGTAAGAAGTGGATGGAAATTAGATCCCTTAAGAACAGGGTTGTGTCATCAGCATATAACATAATCTTAACTTCTTTATCACCGATTTTGATCCCTTTGATTCCTTCCGTGGACAAAAAGCAAGCCAGATAAGGGAAAACCGTGTCATACTCCATGATTTAACATGAGAAAAGGTGATGCAAAGCCGTCGTTGATGACGCAGCTTGATATATCAGTATACGGTGTACAAACCCATCTTTTAAAGTCTTCTTTGAAATTGAAAACATTTTGTACTTTGGTGAGGTAGTCCCATTCAACTGAGTCAAACACCTTTTTAAAATTGACTAAGACTGCAATACCAGGTAGCTTTTTGACTTTGTATTTAGTCATAACATGTGTAAAAAATCTAACGTTTTCACCTACATGTATATATCTTTTTTGACATAACCAGTTTGATTCTTGTGAATTACTTCATGAAAGACTTTTTCCACTTGGTGTGCCAGAGCCTTGGAAGCTATTTTGTAGTTGGTGTTAAGTTAAGGAAACTGGATGTAAATTATTGAGTGTGTCAGTGGGCTGGTCCCTTTTTGGAAGTAGGGTAATGATGCCTCTCTTTTGACTGATCGGCAATTCACCCTTGTCAAAGGCATACCATAAAGACTCATGTATAAGCCGCACCCCCAACTTTCAAGCATGATTTTGCAAAAAATAAGAACTCCAAAAAAGCACTCTTGTAAAACAAGTTGATCCTTTGTTCACACCTGTATTTGCAGCGATATTCATAATTTAATAATTCTCAAAGTACCTTTTAAAAGTCGTAAATGACATTGTAAGCAGCTATGTGGAGGAATGGAGATTCCATGCCAGTTAGAGTTTAACTGCACAAACAAAGTGCTAATGAAACGCTGGAAAGAACTACTTGCGAGCAAGATTCGGGTATAGAACCTGAAGATGCAAACAAACGGCTCCTTTTGGAGCCACCACTTCTAACCACCGAAAGCAGTGATTAATAACAGGTTTCCATATGTTTAATCTTAAGTTACTGAAGGTTTTCAGTTCAATTTGTGACCCCTACAAGCAAGTTTATTCCCTGTGAAAGCAATGGTCTCGTGTATAAGCCACACCCGCGACATTTGCCCCAAAACTTAAACAAAAAGGTGCTGCTTATACACGAGTCTTCAGTGATTTATAGAATTCCGGATTGAAGCCATCTGAACCTGGAGATTTGTGACTTTCCATTTCAGTGAGGGCTTTGCCGCATTTTTCTGTTGAGATGCGACCTTTTCATTTTCCCCACCTTTTCAAGTTCAAGTTCAAGTTTATTTTGAAAAATTACAGTCACACGTAACTTTTACAATGAACACTACACAAGTATAGCAATGCTAATCGGGGCATTTTGTGTAATTGCTCATTCTAAAACAAGCAACCTATATACATGTATAACATAGAGTTCTATTATTATCTTAAGATCTTTGTTGGAAAACTTACAAAACTACATTTAGGCTATTAAAGGACGAGTGGCATGCCAGTGTTTTCTCTAATAAGTTGATATAATATTTAAATACAGTAAGTTAGACTTATTTTCATATTATTCTCCTGCTTCTGATGATACCCTTTTGGCTTTTAGTTGTTGCAGTCCTTTTTAAATTAATTTTTTTTGCAGAACATACATTTTTGTAAGGACCCTTCTCAAAATTACTTACTAATGTTTCATGTCTAAGAAAACTTGATCTGGTTTTTTTTTTATTTTGATGTAAATTTCAATAGGAAGTAGTTCCTTGGGAAGAACCTTCTCCATATTCCAGTGAAGGAATACAAGACAGAGGTAAGGAAGTATAGAATGAACAATATTTTACATAATAATAATTTATTGCAGTGTACTGTATGTAGATCCTTTTTCTACACATTCATCTCCAATTCCTTTTTCTTTATGTCTTCTAAGACCCTGAATAATATTTCAAGATCCTATTCAAAATTAAGTATTTTAAGAACCCTTGTCCTTCTCTTCAGAGTAACCGTCTTGATTTGGATCCTGATCTTATTGGACCTAATCTAATTCAAATTATGTTGCAAGATAAACTATGTCTTTCTTGAGCATTTTAAATTGGTGGGTAATTTTAAAAGGCCGAGAATAGACGTCTTTACAGTTGTGTGCTTAGTTACCTGGCCTTTGAATGAAAGTGAGGCTGGTGTTGACCTGGTTGTGATACAGACCTCCATCCTTTTCTCAAGTTAATGATATTGTTGTCATCATGCTAATTAGTAAGAATTAATACATAAGAAATGCAGTGAGGTTTCTATCAAAACAAGGTCAACTCCAGCCTCACCTTCATTCATAGGCTAGGTAACTAAGCACACAACTGTAAAATGGACTATTGGGTAGTGATTCATATGAGGCACTAGGGGATGTCTGAAATTAGCTTGAGGTCATGTCGGTAGTGCCGGCCTGCTAAAAAAGGATCTTAAAGGATCCTCAGTAGCCTAAGGATTTAATAACAAGCCTTGTCTTACTTTAAATTTATTATTTTTGCAGAAAGTTCATCAAGTCGCAGCAGTGGACTTTTGGCTCCCCCTCAGTTGCAGGGAGAACAAAATGCGTACATTCCATATATCTATGCCAAAGAGTGTATTCAAAGAGTAAGAGTTGATTGTTTATCCTAAGTACAACAGTTTACTGTGCATGTACATGTACCCTGTCATGAGACAGGTCTCACTCAACATACTGCACTCTGAATAGTCTCTGTGGTACTCATGACTGCCCTTTATTTTATTAAGGTGATGGATGATATGAAAAAGATGAAAAGTAATCATGTGAAAGTGATAGATCGGATTCAGGACCAGTACAAATCAGTTGAGGATGACATTCAGGTACTACTTACTATTAAGAATGTTTAACTCTTATATTGTACACATGAAGGTATTGATACAGTAGTTGTAATCTAATGCAATCTCCGGATTCAACTCACTAAATGCCGTAATAATTTGACTTGGTCTGATGCAGTTGATGGTAAATTTCATTTCTTTCCAGGCAAAATTCAACACATTTGTACTGAATCTGCGAAACGAATATTCCAACAAAGTATCCACTTTTCGTCAAGTGATTACCATCCATCGTGAAGATACGCTGCGTTCTACCTCATATTGGGAAGATACTGTCAAGGTACGTTGGTTTGGTTTTTAACAATAATAATTGTTATTATCAGCAGATATTTAATGTTCAGAAGTGAATTATATTGCATATCTTGAATATTGTTTTTCTTCAGAGTCTCCAAGCTAAGAACCAATCATTACTTCAAGAGAAACGTCAAATTCTCGTCAAGAACAGAGAAGAGTTTACTCAACTTGAGCAGGAGAAGGTAACAGCAATTATTGTACATGCAGTGGTGCTTATCTCTAGTTTCTGTAGCATGAAGCGACTAGGAGTATTTCTACTCCCCCCTGGATGGAATGCTAGTCCATCACAGGGTTACCCCCAGCATTAAATTTGCCGGTACCCATTCGTACACCTGGATGGAGAGAGGCACCGTGAGAGTAAAGTGTCTTGCCTAAGAACACAACACAATGTCCCCAGCCAGGACCCGAACCCGGAACACTTAATCCGGAGTCGAGCACACTGACCATGAGGCCACCGCACCTCCCATATTACAGTTGTAACATTGTATTAAGTTTTGGTAATAAGATTTCCTTGTTTAAAATTTGTTCAGCCTTTTTCTCCCATATTTGGCGCTTTTTGCTAAAATCTGTATTTGGGTAATTAATATAAAATTTAGAACCGGTTTCTAGAATTATTAATTTTGATTTACACTGCTGCAAGTAACACATTGTTGCCAGAGAGCCACTTGGTATCTAGGGTCAAGTACAGTTTCATTTCAAGGATTAAAAGTAGATACCTATTGCAGGTAACAGCAATAAAAGACTTAACCAGAATGTTGGATGAAAGACATGCCAAGTACACATTATGTAAGTTAAAGCAAAATCATGTTAATGCAGTCTTTTCTAAATGTTACTGTTAAATATTAGGTTATTGACTTGAAATTTCATAATTAGTAGCTAACCTATATCATGCTGGTATTTCTAGCCCATATACCTCTTATATGTTCACTTTTGACTTGAGCCCGGAGCTGCCTGAATTAGATCATTAGTGTGACTATTTGTATGAGGCAGAGTTGCTGTTAAAGTTGTTTAACTTCTAAGGAGTGAAAAACAGCTTTCAGAGCTTAAGCTTTCATTAAAGACTGTTTCCACTCAAGTGTTAAAACTAGTTTTGGGATTGTTGTTTTAATTTGCATGAAGTATAGTCAATACAATGTAGTTAGTACTAAAATGACTGGCTTAGAAATCCTCGCTCCTGTTCTCAGCCAGTCATAGGCCAAATTTTTTGTCACTTGCCTACATGTAGCACAACTTTTTATTTTTAGTGACCAATGCGTGTCTTTGGCTTATTTGAGTGTCTGCCTTGGTTGCAATACAAATAATTTGCAAAATAAAAACTTGGGTTTATGACATTCAAGTGAAAAAGGACTGTGAAATTTCTAACAAGTATCATGATTGTGTTTTAGTGCTTGCTGATTTTAAAGGTGAGCAAGAAAAAGTTGAGGAACTCAAAGAAAAGCTAAGAGATTTAGAAGAAAAAGGATTAAAGGAACAAGAACAAAGCAAATCATCCCACCAAGATGAAATCAGTGCTTTAAAAGCAAAACACAAGGAAGAAGTCACTGAATTAAAACAGCATTTAGAACTTATTCAGAAAGAAAAACAGGAAAAAGATGATGAACATGTGAGACTTTTAAATGAACGAAATGAGGAGGAGGTAAAAAAGATCACTGAATTGACTGAGAAGCACACAAATGAAGTGGAAATACTGAAAACTGAGCTGCAAAAACTACAAGAGGAGACTAAAGCATTGAAAGCAGCGTGAGTTTGATATTTAGCTTGTTCCCCCAAATTGTCATTGCTTACAAGTGTACATTGTGCTTTAAATTTTAACTTGTTTTTGATTTTTAAAACTGGTTGAAAAAAGTGCCAACTGGTAATATTATTGTTTTCAGATGGGCTAAAACCAAACCCTTAAGGACGTTCGCGCCAATTGCTGCTGCGCATCCTTACAGCGCATGCAAATTCACATGCCACGTCATGCATTGAGCGTGTGCGCTAAGCACTAAAATGGACAATGATAGGGCAGATAGCCATTGCTATAGCCTTGCTTGGATTTAACGATCTTGGATGTCCGGTGACCCCTACTTTTCTTTTCAGAAACAGATTTTATTTACAATTATCTCCACATTGTCCAAAAATGAACAAAAAATCAATGTGGGAAGTTTAAAAAATTTCAAGATTTCCGTCCTTGGGACATGGAATCCTGCCATCTTGCGGCTGCAAGGCACATGAATCTATGGTCGCTAAATAATGTTCTTTAAGGAACCTCAACAGTTAACTAAATTCACTTGATGGGTTAATTTAAACAAAGTTTGGTAGAGAACATTTCACTTCAAAGATGTAATTGCAATATTTTTGGGCTTACAGACACTGTGGCCTTATTCGCTTAAGAAGCCAGATTTTTTCAGATTTAGGGTGTTCTTCCAGGCAACTTCTCTCCAAAACGAAGTCGGTGACCCCCCATTTTTTTTACATTTCTGACATCACTAATTCATCATCCTTCAATGGTAAAATTTGCAGAAAAAAATCAATGTTAGAAAATTTTCGCGCAAACGTCCTTAAGGGCTAATATTGAGCTGTGTTGCAATGTACTTGGGTATAATAAATTATGTAGCCTTCTAAGGTCGCCCTGATAGTTAAATGTGTGGATGCAATAGTGCACCCTGTGAGCAGAACCTCCTTTTATCTTTTTCTTTCTGAGGAGGAGAAAAGGAGGCTCTGCCTGAATCGCGTCATCTCTTTGAAGGCGCCCTAGCCCAAACTTCTGGACTAGTCAATCAGTTTTTTTTTCATCAAACTGGTTTTTCCAGTGCGAGCATCCATTGCCGATGGTTATAATTGAGCCCGCTGTAACATGAAAATCAAGATGATGGCGAGATCTGCTCGAAGCCAAGCACCAGTTATCCTCAATGAGTATTACATGTAGGACTGGGTTGACAACTGTATGCTGGCAACATGCAGTGCATGCTCAATAAAGATCTTACTCGATTCACGGGAGTCTTTTTCAAAAACACCGAAATCCAGCAAGCAAAAGAAAGGCCCTGCAAGCAGGGTGCATATCATGGAACATGGCCAAAGATTAGTGCAGTGTAAGGATCGTTTGATGAGAACAACAATATTAATTCTTATTTGACCTCTGATGCTAACATTGTTAGCATCAAAGTTCTTTCTTATTCTCAAAAGTTGTGATTCACAAAAACGCCATCTGGCAGGACCATTTCTAAATGTCAACAGTTGTAAGGAAGGTTCAGTTTTGGAGACCACTGGCAACCGCTAGTGTTTTGATTTTGCGAGACTGCACGTAACAGCAGCGTATAGACTTCTTCATAGGTATGACACTTAGAGTCATGGCTTCTGGGGAAGAATAATCCTCTAGAAGGTCAAGATATTGAATTTTGCTCTCCCTACAAATTGGTGATATGACTTGTATTGATGTGCTTACATACATGTCTACTTGTTTAATTACTAATAGTGCGGCAGCTACCATAGCTTCAGCTCCAGTGGTAACGACAATGTTGAAATCAGAACCAATTGAACCACAAACAAGTGAGGTGCCTAAAGAAGACACTCAGACAGAAGTCAAGGAACAATCTGAAGAAACAGCAGTTGTTACCACTGCAACTGTAACTGTTCTGGATAATGCAGAGAAGGAGCAACTTTCTGAGGAAATTGTATCACTTCAGGGAGAAATACAAAAGAACAAAGCAGAAGTTATTAAGTATAAGGAGGAGCTGGAGAAAGAAAAAGAACGTATTTTAACTCTTGAGGGGGAAATTAGCCATCTTAGCAAAGAGAAGACAAGATTTGAGAAACAAGCCACTGAAAATAAACAGGTTTGTAAAAATAGAGAAAAAATTGTCTCCTTGTATACCAGTACAATATTTTTGAATGTCCTATAATTATAAGAAGCCAGCTTTTTTTAAACTACCGGTACCTTTTTGTTTGAGTGAGCTGGAACACAGAACAAGCTTGACAAGTGCTATAACATGTGAACAAAAAGTAATAAAACTTTAACTGTAAGCAGGAAACTGGACAAGATTGAGGTGATTCTTTTCACCTTCAAAAAGAAAGATAAAATGCATTGTTAATTTAAACAGAGGATGCTGTGGTTTCTGTCAGATCAACATGATATGTTATCTCTGACACGTTGGTAGAACATGTGAGGGACATCAACTAATTCATCAAAATTTAAAGGAAATTGCTTTGAGTAACTTGGCAGTGTCATGTTACTTGTCAAGTTACTGTTTCAAATTCCTCATTAATTTTTAAGTGGCCCAACTGAGACAAGTGATTTGGTTATTTTTTCTTATTGTACATGTACTTTAGGAACTGCGTGAAACAAGGCAACAGTGCACATCACTCCGTGAACAGCTTCAAGGTTTGTTGGTTGCAACAGCAGCTGCAGGGCAGATAGACAACAATGAAACAGATGAAAAACTGAAAGCTGCCGAAGCAGAGAAGCAGTCTTTACTAGATGAGCAAAACAGAATGAAACAGGAGCTTGAGAAATGGAAGGAACAGTATCGTCAGGAGCACGAAGGAGAGGAACCCACGAATGATGATAGGTTTGCAGTGATGTAGCTTTAAATCAAGATTTCATGAAGGCCAAGAGTTTGGTCCCAGGAATTCAGTTGGGTTGATATTTTTCCCATGCCTATGAAAACATTTTTCCCAATAATTTTTCATTTGATCCTTTATCAATAACTTTATGAAAGAAACTTCTGATGTGTTCAAACATTACTTTGTTTTTCATGATGGGAGTTTTAAACTACCTTGTGTACTACTGGGACTGACTGAGATTGGATGACATGCACTCCACCATACATGTACCACCACCCTGATCTCACAACCAAAGATTACAATACTGGCAACGGCAAGGACCCTGTAAAGCTGTAATTAATTAACTTTATATTTAAGTCTGCCAGAGTAAAGGGTATGTGTAGTAAACTTGCTCAAGTTTTATTAATCTTGGAGGAAAAAATATTATTAATAAGGTCTTTAATAAAAAATCAACCATGACCCATTTCTTGGTAACAGTAAGGTTCAATAATAATTGTTATTATTTTTAAGGGAATAAATGTGATTTAATTTAAGGAGTGAAGAAGTCCAAGCTATGGTAGAAAAGCTAAAACAGGAAGATGAGAAACTGAAAAAGGCTGAAAATACAATTGCTGTTATGACAATGCTAAAGGAAGGGACAGTTCCTGAAACTATTGCAACTTCAGGTGAGATTACAGGAATTGGCATTTTAAAGCTGTTTTGAAGGTTTAGGATTCTGTATTAAAATTTTGTCATGTCTTTCTTTGACTGACAATGTCTTTTGCAGCTCATTGCCCTCAAAATTTTGACATAATGTAGAAGCACATCTTTTTCGCTTTGAGAACTCAGAGCAGAGCCGTGTTTTCCTGGCTGTGTTAGCAGATGGAAGCAAAGGGCAAAAATGGTTTTGTTTGCTTTTTTTACAACAAGTTTAGTAATAAGTATTTTAATTTTTTAGGAGTTGTTGATGACAGTAATAAAGTTGAAGAGCTTGAGGACAGGATCAACCAACTGGAAACTGCCAGAGATGAGCTGGAAATTTCTGTAGAAAAATTAACAAAAGAGAAAGAAGCTCTTGAAGAGAAAGTGTGGGATAAGGAGAAAATCAACGATGAACTGACAGAAAGAAATTCTGAGCTTACAGATAAGGTCAGTGATCTGGAGAAAGAAAATGAAGCTCTTCGCAATGAGCTGGATGAAATAGGAGATGGAGCTCCTGTGTCCACAACTACTTTTTCAAGTGATGGACAGGATCTAGAGGTGAGGCTTGCTGTTATTGTCTTACAGTATATGTTATCCTAACAACTATTTCAAGAAACTGAGATTAAATTTGCCTGTCTACTTTTAATAATTTTTATTGCTAGATTTAGTCAATTGACATTGAGCTGCAGGGCATATTACCCTTTTCAGTTTCAAGATGCAGAACTTCAATCTTGATCTCAAGTGTTAGGACTTCATTCTTTTAGTCTCAAGCACCCACTCCTTCAAACCACTCCCCCCCCCCCCCCCCAAAAAAAAAAAAAAAAAAAACAATGTTGGGATTTTGAGGGTGCAACAGATGGCCCAATTATGTCAAGTCAAGATTGAATTTGGTGCATTGCAAGCTGTTTAAGAGCTTGTGACAAAATAACAACAAAATGGGAAGGGCATAAGTATTTTCCTTTTTTGACAAAGAACTAGAAGGACTATTTACACAGATGTTGCATCAGGAAAACAATTTACACAGAAGCTCCCAGAGCTTACTCTGGTTTAAAAGCATTGAACCACTGACTGTACACCCTTTCTCCTGTCATGGATGTTGATGTCCCTTGGGCAGGGAGGGAAGAAATTCTGTAAAGTTTCTTGTCTTAGTTCAAAAATCAACTCTCTGGTTAAGAGCCAAGCCTGGAATCCCAAAACTTGAGGTTACAAAACCGAGTCTGATTTCCCGAAACTAATGTTTGTAGAAATTGATTAAATAATATTTTTTCACAGGAGATAACAAGCAGGGTCTCTGAATTGGAGAAGGAACTCACCAAAACAAATAGTGACTTGGAGCAGGAAAAGGCTACAAATCTAGCTCAAGTTGAAAAAATAGAAGCTCTCAAGAAGGTCAGTATGTAAAAGAAAGATTAGAAGTCCTTGCTAGGTGTTTCAAGATTGTAGGCTGTATTTAATCCATCATGAGATGCAGTACTCTGAAATGTTAGCCATCAAAATTTTTGCCAGCAATGTGAGTCAGAAAATTTTGGTGGGAGCTTTGAAATTATCAGCCCACTCTGGTAAGGTGAGTTGCAGAATTATCGTGATCCTACCTACCTGCAACTTGCCACTTTGTGGTGAGCATGCTAGCTGGATGTAGGTGATTTTGAGAAAGCATTGAATTAAAATAATTCACTGCTTCCTCAAAATCACCTACTTAATTATTAATGACTGATAAGGTGTTGTACTATGAGTCTACATGGAACACAGATATTTTATTGTTGTTTTTATTGCAAATAGTGGTATTGATAATTAATGATTCTGATCCCACCAAGGCGTCCAACACATCGGTTGACATGTCACCATTAAGTACAATACAACACCTGTCCAATAGTATTGGCTGATACTTCAACAATGTATCAGGGATGCACCACGAAGCACAAAATCTATTGGAATCAGATGTTCTGTTTTTTGACAGTTGGCTGTCACACTGGTGGGATCAAGTTTGTTACCTGAAGAATAATAATAATAATAATAATAATAATAATAATAATAATAATAATATTACATGAAAAAATTTCAGTATGTTGATTGGCTGAGAGCATGTCGCTCTTATTATTAGAGTGCAGAAAAGTGAAATTAGTGCAGAAAGTTGAAGTTAGTGCAATAAAGGTGAAATTTTTGTATTGTTAGCCAATCAAATGACACAATTCACAACACAATTTTTCTGTGATTGTGAGATACACTGTATGTGTGCTTTGCTTCTCCTTTAATAACCATCTTGAAATTTTTTCATGTATATTATTAATAAGTAATCATATGATTTTTCTTGTGCAATTTGGACTGAATAAGCACTTGTAAATTTTTTCAAAGACTACGAATTGCACTCGCCCTATGGGTTCATGCAATTTTGTTCCATATGCTTACTTATTCCATATTGCACTAGAAAAATCATGCAATTTATACCTAATAAGTATATATTATATTAACCCAAATCAATCCACTAATATTGTTTTCAGGAACTTGCAAGTCTGCAAGAAGGGTCATCAGGAGAAGTTGATGATTTAAAAGCACAGCTAGCATCAACAAAGGAAATTTTTGAAACAGACATTAAGAACAAAGAAGAGGTGCTCATGTGTTTTATCACTTTAATAAGTAAAGTAATAATTATCTTAACAATGGTAATCAGCTTCTTTTTTTTGCTACAGTAGTTGGTCGTTTAAAACAATGACAATTAGTTTCCATTTCTAGCATGATAAGGTATTTTAATACGTACCTTATCTATCCCATTCTTGCCTTTATGGAATACAGGACAACAGCGACTCATTGCTTAGCTGCAGTCTGGAGAACAGGAACATGGAGGGCTTTCTACAAATTCATCCCCATCCCCTCTTCCCTTTTCCTGTATAGGTATTCTTAATAATATTGATTTTCATTCAAATTTCCTTTAGGCTCTGGCTGAAGCAAAGAAGAGGATAGAAGAACTGGAAAAGAAGTTGTTAGAAAATGTTCCCATTGACACAGCTAAAGAAATTGGTGCATACAAGGAGAAAATGGTTAGTAAAATGAAGGCCACTTGGCATGGAGTGATCAAAAAGAGAAACTAACACCAGCATTAATTATTGTGGCAGTCATGTGATTGCCAGTCACCCAATCTCTTTTACCCTGTTAAAGTTAAACTGTGACATGGCTTCACTGGAGTCGTTCTGATTCAAATTTGATCAATAATCACAACAGAATAAAAATTGGATACCTAAAGTGGTTATAATTTCCACATTTTAATTAATTAATTTATTGATGTATTTTGTCCAGGCGGCTCTTGAAAAAGACAAAGCTGCTGCAGTAAAGGAGAGCTTGACACTCAAAGCATCTGTCACAACTCTTACAGCAAAAGTGGACACCCTAAGCAAAAATATTGAACAACTAAAACATATAGAGAAGGAGTTGCAGGTTGGTACATGTTAACACTTCAAAATTACAAAAATAATCAACAGACTGTTACTGTTTTTTTATATAGCTAACTAAGTGTGCTTGTTTTGTGCTTATTTTGAGGCAAGAAAATGGAGACATTATTATAATGTTTGATTTTTTTTTATGGGATTAATTTTTGTGATAAGAAAGAACAATACATGAAGTTGCTTTCCCTTTGTTGGAACAAGTGGCAAAATAACAAAGAGCAGTCTGTGTTTATTATTTATGTTACTTAATTCAACTTTCAGAAATGTACTGAAGCAAAAGTGAGTGAAGCTCATTTCTTGGTACATGACATGCATATGTAGTTCAGCACTAGAAGTGTCTGGTTTGTTTCTGAGGGACTTGGGCATCTCTTTGCACTTTTCTCTGATCCATGTGATGATAGAGTCTCCCGTTAGTATGATAGATGAGTGAGTGAGATATGTAGGAATAAAAATCAATCCTTCAGGCACAGATTTAACTTCTCAAGGATGCAGCATTTGCTTTGTTAGCCTCAAAGGTCTCTGTGCCCCAAGAGAAGTGTTGCGTTCCTCTCTCTATGGTAAAATAAAGATTTTAGCTTCTGGTTAAACTCAGAGCATTGCCAGATGGTTGTGTTTTACTTTTAATGTCACTGTCTGTTGTTGTATCCATTCTTTTGTGCCTCAGGATGCTAATGCAAAGATGCGTTCTGAGAGGGTAAAGGAGCTTAAAGATGTAAAAGACAAGGCAGAAGCAAAGTCTAAAAAGCAAGTAGAAGAAAGCAACAAGAAGATACAAGCCCTTCAGAAGAGGGTGTGCTTGCATTTCTGTTTGTAGTTCTACCAGGTTTTTTTTACCTGAAGCACCTTGTTATGTTCATTTTAAAGTGTTTGTCAATTTATCCCACCACTGATCTATGAATACCCCATCTTTATGCAGATAAAGGAACTTGAAGCCAATGGAGTGAAACCTCAAGATTCCAAGATTGATACTGGAATGGGAAATAAAAGAAAGGTACTGACTTCCTGGCTATTTAATACTTATTTGGATTTCATAGTTTCTTTAAAAAAAATGCTTAAAGTTTCTTCAGGTTGGAGTACTTTTTAACTGCTTCCATTAACTTGAATAAGCCTAAGTTTTAAATGTTAAAAAAATTGAGCATGAACCTGTGAAAAAGTGCATTCTACATTTTAAGCGATGGGAAATCATTTTAGGTTACCACTTGATGTTTTATCCAGTCATTAATTTGTTTTTGTTATTTAATCATTTATTTTATTTATTTTCTGTTTTTTGTTTTTGTTTTTCAATTCAAGGATCCAAAAGCAGCTGCTGATTTGGAAAAAGTGCAGAAGGAAAAAGAAAAACTTCAGGGTCAGGTTGAGGCTCTGAAGAAGGCCACACAGGTGAACTTTGCAAATTTAGAAGGCATTTGGTTCATAACTAAGCCAGCAATCAGCAGTTTTAAAATATAAGATACAAAACACTTGTGACATTATCTCGGGGATAAGCCCATGCTCCTTACTTGCTGTGTCATTGGAATCTGTCCCTCTTTAGTGAGGTGGCTCAAGATGAGCTGCTGTAGCATTCACGGATATACGCCATTGATCCTGATTCTGTGCCAGTTGGGATGCCTGATGCAAACTGCATCCCAGCCATTGCTCAGTGTCTGATTGCCATGCTTAACTGGGTCTTCCCCTTCCCCATGGTTGCCTTCCACTTTGCCTTGAATGATACATTATATAGTGTCATTGGACACAGTCTAATGATTATGTCAACTGTATGTCACTTGTAAGACCTTTTGAAAATTCATGTAAACATCAAAGAGGAAATGCAAAGTATGCTTTTAATGCCACTGAAATTTGTCTTTTCTCAAATGCGTTTTAAAGGTTTAGTGGCAATTTAACTGGAATTCAAATGTAGTTAATTTATATAATAAATATTATTTTTATGTTTTAGGAGGATCACAATAAAATCAAACAGCTTGAAAAAGATCTGAAAGAAGCCCAAACAAAAGCCAAGCCTGCAGGGCCATCTGCTGAAGAGGTACATAAACGAATTATATAAAAGCATATATGTTCACATTTTGAATAAACCAACGGCAAAATCTATGTTTACAATGTATTTGTTTTTTACAGTAAGGTAAGACAAATATTAGCAACAGTGGAGTCAGCCTGTGTCTGTTTAATACTTGAAAAATAATGGGCAATAACCAATCAGACTCCCTGAAGCATGTCACTGTTTGCACAAACAGTCAAAACATAATCTACATTTGTTGATTTTTCATGCGTGCACTCATTCTTTAATTTGTTAAAACACCACAGTTTAGTGTGAGATTCTACCTTCTGGTAGTTGTGAATGTTACAAGCTGAGATTTTAAATCAACTGTGAAATAAGATTCTTTCTCTAGTAGAATATTTATTCATGATTGCTGATTTTCTTCAACAGAGAGCGGCATCAAAGAAACAAGAAAAGCAACTTAAAGGTTTAAATATAAATTTACTCAATTTGAACCAGAATCACATTCTCAATTTGATGCCGTTGTGTATACAGTCATCATCATCTTTATGTCATTATCTTCATCAATTTTCACATTGCCATCACTGTCCTCGTCATCATCATCATTACCTTCATCATCATCTTAACTGTCACACTGTAACAGTTGTTATCACATCTGTCAAAAGTTCTTTTGAAAATCAATGTCTACCAGAATTGCCATTTGGAACAAGTGAATGGGCATTGTAGCTCATTTTGTTTTTGTTACACAGAAAGAACTTGACTTATTTGTAGGCCAAATCAGTAGCTTTAATACAGCCAAGAGATCTCTCAAGTACCTGGATATTTTTTCAAACAGACTTGCAAAAGAATCTTGAGATGGAGAAAAAGAAGTTTGAAAAAGTGAAAGAAACTCTGGGCAAAACTGAGGAGGAGCTTAAAGATCTTAAAAAGGTTAACATCTCTTGCTTTTTTTCTCTTACAATTTCCTACGATTCAACTAGCCTTTACTTCACTCAGTCCCACAAGTATGCATCTGAGTAGCAAGTAATATAACAATTACAAGCAAGCAAGAAATGGGTGTGTAAAACCCAGGCAATTTCATGTGCTTCTGATTAGGCCTTTCACTGTTAGACTGGATCTAGTATGAAATGGAGACTAATGCAGGAGAAATAATTTGTACATGAAAAGATTCCCCTGCGTTGGCCTCCATTTCATGCTCGGTCCAAATTAACTGTTAGAATACAAAACTGGCCTATTATTTTTGTTTTTGATGCTCAAGGAAGTTGATAAGTGAGGAGGGCTTGCTTGATTTCTGTGTGCTGCCCTCTGCAGGCACTATGCTATGAAATATTTCATGAATGGTTTTTTTTCAATTTACTGGTATTATTGTATTGACCCATGTGATACCTAAAACCCAACTCTTACATTAGGGACTTTAAGATAGTGGACAACGGTAGGCTGGGACAGTTGGATGCGTATACCGGAGACTTTGGACAAGTACGGTAGAAAGGCGCGAAAATTTCTAACTTAAGATTCCGCCAACACGACCGTAGGACGGTGGAATAAACATGTCTTTTGAAGAGGCAAGAAATTCTCTTGTAATTTCTTTTGCAGAAGGTTCAATTAGCGAGGAGGAATTTCTTATTTTATACCATGTTTAGATTCCTTGGATTCTAGCGAGTGTAAACCAATCCTGCCATTGGTACCAATGGACCATTGGTTTGATGAACAAATCGTATCTGTTTGTGTATATTGGACATGAGTGCCTGTGTCATGGAGTGATGTCTTTGAATGAACTCAGAATTTTTGCTAGATTTTTTTTCATTTCAGCAATGGATAAATCAAGACAAACACAACCAAATGCACATTTAACCCATTGGGTGATCAGTTTTCAATGCATAATAAAGGAAAAGACTAAAATAGTGCGAATAATTGTGGATGAATTCCTACCGTTTTCACCGTAGATTCCATGACGAGAAACCGGGCGAAAACATACCGTCCTAGAAGCACGACGGTCAAATGTCACGGGGATTTTGCATGACATGACACTCATCTAACCGTCCCAGTCTATCGTCGTGTACTATCTTAAAGTCCCTATTTTAGGGAGGGTGAGACAGTAGTATGTACAGACATGTTTTCAGTGTGCTGTTTATTAAAATTATATTATTTCACTGACAGGAACATGATGCTCTAGTTCTGAGAGTAAATAGGACAAGGATATTTTTTCTAAACTTGAGACTGCTGCACAGGTAAACATTTGTTGTGACAATCAATGTACCAATCACGTATCTTTTCTTCTCACTTAAAGTGATACTATGATCAATATTTTTTCCTTTGTATTTCAAAACTTGTAGGTTAACTAAACACTAAATGACCCTAGTTTTAAGCCTTTGAATTTTCCTATTTTAATGGACCGCCATTACTAACATTAAAATCTTGAGAGAGCTGGATCGAGGGAAATGACGTCAAAGACTTGCTAGTTTTGGAATGCAATGCGTTTGTACGCGACTGAATTAACATGCAGCACATGAGTTTCGGGGTTCCAGATTTTAGATTAGTGTTTTGCATACATAATAAACTGCGTATACATGCTGAAATTTTAAGCTATTGAGTGAATGACGTCACTTTTCCCTAGATCCAACCCTCTGAGGTTTATTTGGTCAGTTTTAAACATGAGTATTAATTAAATAGTGGACCGTGAAATCCAAAACTTACACTCAAAGTAAACAGCTTTGGATAAAAATCAAAGCTCAAGTGTTAAGCAAACTCACTTTCAAAACTGACTATAAAAACGAAGTCCTTTTTTGATCATGGTACCACTTTAATGGTAACTCATCTATGATATTCATGGCATTCCATTGACAGGAAGGCCTTGCTGCTCAAGAGAAGGTTGAAGAGCTTACAAAAGAAGTGAAATCCTTGAGAGAGGAAAACAAATCTCTCTCTGAACACTACAACAGTGAAATAGTAAGTCATAACAGTAAGAGGGACTATGTAAAAATCTATGTTGAAGTAGACAGAAATGCTGTAAAAAAAAGTTCAAGTGTACAGTTTTCGCTTTTTGTGATTTAGGACGTTCGCGCGAAACTTTTCAACAAAACTTTTACCACTGTAAGATGATGAGTTACTTATGTCAGAAATGTAAAAAAAATGGGGGGTCACCGACTTCGTTTGGAGAGAACATGTCCAGAAAAACACCCAAAATGTGACAATCGGGCTTCGTTATCGAATAAGGCCAAGTGTCTGTAAACCCAAATATATTGCAATTAAAGCTTTGAAGTGATAATCTTCGTCTGCCAAATAATTGTATTAAGTGGACTAATTAAGTGAAATTTAGTCAACTGGTGAGGTTCCCTTAAAGATCAAGTTCGGGCATTTAGCGACCACAGTTTCACGCGCCTTGCAGCCGCAAGATGGCAGGATTTGATGTCCCTCGTGAGCAGAAATCTTGAAATTTTTTGGAACTTCCCACATTGATTTTTTGTGTCATTTTTGGATCAACGTGGAGTAAATAATTGTAAATAAAAATCACGTTTCTTCTGGAAAGAAATGAATAGGGGTCACCCGAAACGTCACAAGACCGTTAAATCCAGGCAAAGCTATGAGCAATGACCTTTTACCCTATCAGTTCTCATTTATATTACTTAGCGCGCGCGCTCGTGGTAGGACGTGGCTTGTGCATTTGCATGCGCAGGTAAGGATGCGCAGAAACAATTGGCGCGAACGTCCTTAACTTGACAATGCGATCCGAAAATGAAAGAGA
The DNA here is from genome assembly GCF_036669935.1 of Montipora foliosa. Lineage (NCBI taxonomy): Eukaryota > Metazoa > Cnidaria > Anthozoa > Scleractinia > Acroporidae > Montipora > Montipora foliosa. Next base: position 2,900,867 of record NC_090870.1, on the reverse strand, counting down.
GTTCTAAGAGTTTTTTCAAATTCGGAACAACAAACAAACTCAAACCACATGTACACCAAGTCCAGGAATTGAACATGGTCCCCTAATTGACGGAAGCCGTGTACTCTCCCCGAACCACCTCTTATGAGAGGGGACTCAGAAAAAAAAAATTTTTAAGAAAGTATCTAAAAATGATCATAATAACATAAGTGGTAGAAGAAAGAAACAGAATGTTGTAGGCATAACATGATGGGTTAGCATTAGTTGTTTGAGCATCGCACCATTTGTGGGAGAGGTGATTGCTTCAGACTCACAACCAGATCAACACCTAGAGTCTAGTTGTAACTGAGGAAGAAATTACTAGTCTTGTTGGGATGATACACCATAGTCCCCGTCTCCTCACAACACTCCAACGTTCATAACCCCTGTGGAATTTACTTGTAGGGAAGTGGCCCTTGTTCGGTTTTCACTGATGCAAGGTCATGTTTGGGTTGAGTTGTTTGTTGTTGGTTCTTTTCTCTGCTCTGAGAGGTTTTTCTCCATGTTCTCCCGGTTTTCCCCTCTCCTCAAAACCCAACATCCTAATCCAGATGCAGGACCAAAGTTCCCCGAGAAAAACCACTTTCCAGTGAAAGTGGAGCTTTCTGGTAGAAGATCTCGATATAAAATAAGTTAAAGAGAACCATGCACTTTCCCAAAGATTGGGCCATGAAGTTCGTGTTGTGCTGTCTTTGTGGTAACAAATAGTCAATAGGGGAAATGCTTGGAGATACAAGCTATAACAAGCTACTCTATAATCTGAGGGCAAGTAAAACGAAATTTTCCTTTTCGGCTTGATAGCTACTGCGGAAGAAGTACGACAATATGGTGGGAGGCTATGAAAGGCAAGATTCGTGTATAATGCAGAGCAAG
>NC_090870.1:2858185-2894390 GCF_036669935.1 Montipora foliosa | reverse complement strand
AGAAATGCAGTGAGGTTTCTATCAAAACAAGGTCAACTCCAGCCTCACCTTCATTCATAGGCTTAGGTAACTAAGACACAACTGTAAAAATGGACTATTGGGTAGTGATTCATATGACGGCACTAGGGGATGTTTCTGAAATTAGCTTGGAGTTCATGTACGGTAGTGACGGCCTGCTAAAAAAATAAGGATCTAAAGGATTCCTCAGTAGCCTAAAGGATTAATAACCAGCCTTGTCTTACTTTAAATTTATTATTTGTGCAGAAAGTTCAACAAGTCGCAGCAGTGGACTTTGGCTCCCCCTCAGTTGCAGGGAGAACAAAATGCGCTACATTCCATGTAATCTATGCCAAAGAGGGGTATTCCAAAGAGTAAGAGTTGATTGGTTATCCTAAGTACCAACAGTTTACTGTGCATGTACATGTACCCATGTCATGAGACAGGTCTCACTCAACATACTGACACTCTGAATAGTCTCTGTGGTACTCATGGACTGCCTTTATTTTATTTAAGGTGATGGATGATATGAAAAAAAGATGAAAAGGTAATCATGTGAAAGTGATAGATCGGAATTCCCACGGACCAAGTCCAAATTCAGTTGGATGGACATTCAGGTACTACTTACTATTAAGAATGTTTAAACTCTTATATTGTACACATGAAGGTATTGATACAGTAGTTGTAATCTAATGCAATCTCCGGATTCAACTCACTAAATGCCGTAATACATTGACTTGGTCTGATGCAGTTGATGGTAAATTTTCATTTCTTTCCAGGCAAAATTCAACACATTTGTACTGAATCTGCGAAACGAATATTCCAACAAAGTATCCACTTTTCGTCAAGTGATTACCATCCATCGTGAAGATACGCTGCGTTCTACCTCATATTGGGAAGATACTGTCAAGGTACGTTGGTTTGGTTTTTAACAATAATAATTGTTATTATCAGCAGATATTTATGTTCAGAAGTGAATTATATTGCATATCTTGAATATTGTTTTTCTTCAGAGTCTCCAAGCTAAGAACCAATCATTACTTCAAGAGAAACGTCAAATTCTCGTCAAGAACAGAGAAGAGTTTACTCAACTTGAGCAGGAGAAGGTAACAGCAATTATTGTACATGCAGTGGTGCTTATCTCTATTTCTGTAGCATGAAGCGACTAGGAGTATTTCTACTCCCCCCTGGATGGAATGCTAGTCCATCACAGGGTTACCCCCAGCATTAAATTTGCCGGTACCCATTCGTACACCTGGATGGAGAGAGGCACCGTGAGAGTAAAGTGTCTTGCCTAAGAACACAACACAATGTCCCCAGCCAGGACCCGAACCCGGAACACTTAATCCGGAGTCGAGCACACTGACCATGAGGCCACCGCACCTCCCATATTACAGTTGTAACATTGTATTAAGTTTTGGTAATAAGATTTCCTTGTTTAAAATTTGTTCAGCCTTTTTCTCCCATATTTGGCGCTTTTTGCTAAAATCTGTATTTGGGTAATTAATATAAAATTTAGAACCGGTTCTAGAATTATTAATTTTGATTTACACTGCTGCAAGTAACACATTGTTGCCAGAGAGCCACTTGGTATCTAGGGTCAAGTACAGTTTCATTTCAAGGATTAAAAAGTAGATACCTATTGCAGGTAACAGCAATAAAAGACTTAACCAGAATGTTGGATGAAAGACATGCCAAGTACACATATGTAAGTTAAAGCAAAATCATGTTAATGCAGTCTTTTCTAAATGTTACTGTTAAATATTAGGTTATTGACTTGAAATTTCATAATTAGTAGCTAACCTATCATGCTGGTATTTCTAGCCCATATACCTCTTATATGTTCACTTTTGACTTGAGCCCGGAGCTGCCTGAATTAGATCATTAGTGTGACTATTTGTATGAGGCAGAGTTGCTGTTAAAGTTGTTTAACTTCTAAGGAGTGAAAAACAGCTTTCAGAGCTTAAGCTTTCATTAAAGACTGTTTCCACTCAAGTGTTAAAACTAGTTTGGGATTGTTGTTTTAATTTGCATGAAGTATAGTCAATACAATGTAGTTAGTACTAAAATGACTGGCTTAGAAATCCTCGCTCCTGTTCTCAGCCAGTCATAGGCCAAATTTTTTGTCACTTGCCTACATGTAGCACAACTTTTTATTTTTAGTGACCAATGCGTGTCTTTGGCTTATTTGAGTGTCTGCCTTGGTTGCAATACAAATAATTTGCAAAATAAAAACTTGGGTTTATGACATTCAAGTGAAAAAGGACTGTGAAATTTCTAACAAGTATCATGATTGTGTTTTAGTGCTTGCTGATTTTAAGGTGAGCAAGAAAAGTTGAGGAACTCAAAGAAAAGCTAAGAGATTTAGAAGAAAAAGGATTAAAGGAACAAGAACAAAGCAAATCATCCCACCAAGATGAAATCAGTGCTTTAAAAGCAAAACACAAGGAAGAAGTCACTGAATTAAAACAGCATTTAGAACTTATTCAGAAAGAAAAACAGGAAAAAGATGATGAACATGTGAGACTTTTAAATGAACGAAATGAGGAGGAGGTAAAAAAGATCACTGAATTGACTGAGAAGCACACAAATGAAGTGGAAATACTGAAAACTGAGCTGCAAAAACTACAAGAGGAGACTAAAGCATTGAAAGCAGCGTGAGTTTGATATTTAGCTTGTTCCCCCAAATTGTCATTGCTTACAAGTGTACATTGTGCTTTAAATTTTAACTTGTTTTTGATTTTTAAAACTGGTTGAAAAAAGTGCCAACTGGTAATATTATTGTTTCAGATGGGCTAAAACCAAACCTTAAGGACGTTCGCGCCAATTGCTGCTGCGCATCCTTACAGCGCATGCAAATTCACATGCCACGTCATGCATTGAGCGTGTGCGCTAAGCACTAAAATGGACAATGATAGGGCAGATAGCCATTGCTATAGCCTTGCTTGGATTTAACGATCTTGGATGTCCGGTGACCCCTACTTTTCTTTTCAGAAACAGATTTTATTTACAATTATCTCCACATTGTCCAAAAATGAACAAAAAATCAATGTGGGAAGTTTAAAAAATTTCAAGATTTCCGTCCTTGGGACATGGAATCCTGCCATCTTGCGGCTGCAAGGCACATGAATCTATGGTCGCTAAATAATGTTCTTTAAGGAACCTCAACAGTTAACTAAATTCACTTGATGGGTTAATTTAAACAAAGTTTGGTAGAGAACATTTCACTTCAAAGATGTAATTGCAATATTTTTGGGCTTACAGACACTGTGGCCTTATTCGCTTAAGAAGCCAGATTTTTTCAGATTTAGGGTGTTCTTCCAGGCAAGTGCTCTCCAAAACGATGTCGGTGACACCCATTTTTTTTACATTTCTGACATCACTAATTCATCATCCTTCAATGGTAAAATTTGCAGAAAAAAATCAATGTTAGAAAATTTTCGCGCAAACGTCCTTAAGGGCTAATATTGAGCTGTGTTGCAATGTACTGGGTATAATAAATTATGTAGCCTTCTAAGGTCGCCCTGATAGTTAAATGTGTGGATGCAATAGTGCACCCTGTGAGCAGAACCTCCTTTTATCTTTTTCTTTCTGAGGAGGAGAAAAGGAGGCTCTGCCTGAATCGCGTCATCTCTTTGAAGGCGCCCTAGCCCAAACTTCTGGACTAGTCAATCAGTTTTTTTTTCATCAAACTGGTTTTTCCAGTGCGAGCATCCATTGCCGATGGTTATAATTGAGCCCGCTGTAACATGAAAATCAAGATGATGGCGAGATCTGCTCGAAGCCAAGCACCAGTTATCCTCAATGAGTATTACATGTAGGACTGGGTTGACAACTGTATGCTGGCAACATGCAGTGCATGCTCAATAAAGATCTTACTCGATTCACGGGAGTCTTTTTCAAAAACACCGAAATCCAGCAAGCAAAAGAAAGGCCCTGCAAGCAGGGTGCATATCATGGAACATGGCCAAAGATTAGTGCAGTGTAAGGATCGTTTGATGAGAACAACAATATTAATTCTTATTTGACCTCTGATGCTAACATTGTTAGCATCAAAGTTCTTTCTTATTCTCAAAAGTTGTGATTCACAAAAACGCCATCTGGCAGGACCATTTCTAAATGTCAACAGTTGTAAGGAAGGTTCAGTTTTGGAGACCACTGGCAACCGCTATTGTTTTTGATTTTGCGAGACTGCACGTAACAGCAGCGTATAGACTTCTTCATAGGTATGACACTTAGAGTCATGGCTTCTGGGGAAGAATAATCCTCTAGAAGGTCAAGATATTGAATTTTGCTCTCCCTACAAATTGGTGATATGACTTGTATTGATGTGCTTACATACATGTCTACTTGTTTAATTACTAATAGTGCGGCAGCTACCATAGCTTCAGCTCCAGTGGTAACGACAATGTTGAAATCAGAACCAATTGAACCACAAACAAGTGAGGTGCCTAAAGAAGACACTCAGACAGAAGTCAAGGAACAATCTGAAGAAACAGCAGTTGTTACCACTGCAACTGTAACTGTTCTGGATAATGCAGAGAAGGAGCAACTTTCTGAGGAAATTGTATCACTTCAGGGAGAAATACAAAAGAACAAAGCAGAAGTTATTAAGTATAAGGAGGAGCTGGAGAAAGAAAAAGAACGTATTTTAACTCTTGAGGGGGAAATTAGCCATCTTAGCAAAGAGAAGACAAGATTTGAGAAACAAGCCACTGAAAATAAACAGGTTTGTAAAAATAGAGAAAAAATTGTCTCCTTGTATACCAGTACAATATTTTTGAATGTCCTATAATTATAAGAAGCCAGCTTTTTTTAAACTACCGGTACCTTTTTGTTTGAGTGAGCTGGAACACAGAACAAGCTTGACAAGTGCTATAACATGTGAACAAAAAGTAATAAAACTTTAACTGTAAGCAGGAAACTGGACAAGATTGAGGTGATTCTTTTCACCTTCAAAAAGAAAGATAAAATGCATTGTTAATTTAAACAGAGGATGCTGTGGTTTCTGTCAGATCAACATGATATGTTATCTCTGACACGTTGGTAGAACATGTGAGGGACATCAACTAATTCATCAAAATTTAAAGGAAATTGCTTTGAGTAACTTGGCAGTGTCATGTTACTTGTCAAGTTACTGTTTCAAATTCCTCATTAATTTTTAAGTGGCCCAACTGAGACAAGTGATTTGGTTATTTTTTCTTATTGTACATGTACTTTAGGAACTGCGTGAAACAAGGCAACAGTGCACATCACTCCGTGAACAGCTTCAAGGTTTGTTGGTTGCAACAGCAGCTGCAGGGCAGATAGACAACAATGAAACAGATGAAAAACTGAAAGCTGCCGAAGCAGAGAAGCAGTCTTTACTAGATGAGCAAAACAGAATGAAACAGGAGCTTGAGAAATGGAAGGAACAGTATCGTCAGGAGCACGAAGGAGAGGAACCCACGAATGATGATAGGTTTGCAGTGATGTAGCTTTAAATCAAGATTTCATGAAGGCCAAGAGTTTGGTCCCAGGAATTCAGTTGGGTTGATATTTTTCCCATGCCTATGAAAACATTTTTCCCAATAATTTTTCATTTGATCCTTTATCAATAACTTTATGAAAGAAACTTCTGATGTGTTCAAACATTACTTTGTTTTTCATGATGGGAGTTTTAAACTACCTTGTGTACTACTGGGACTGACTGAGATTGGATGACATGCACTCCACCATACATGTACCACCACCCTGATCTCACAACCAAAGATTACAATACTGGCAACGGCAAGGACCCTGTAAAGCTGTAATTAATTAACTTTATATTTAAGTCTGCCAGAGTAAAGGGTATGTGTAGTAAACTTGCTCAAGTTTTATTAATCTTGGAGGAAAAAATATTATTAATAAGGTCTTTAATAAAAAATCAACCATGACCCATTTCTTGGTAACAGTAAGGTTCAATAATAATTGTTATTATTTTTAAGGGAATAAATGTGATTTAATTTAAGGAGTGAAGAAGTCCAAGCTATGGTAGAAAAGCTAAAACAGGAAGATGAGAAACTGAAAAAGGCTGAAAATACAATTGCTGTTATGACAATGCTAAAGGAAGGGACAGTTCCTGAAACTATTGCAACTTCAGGTGAGATTACAGGAATTGGCATTTTAAAGCTGTTTTGAAGGTTTAGGATTCTGTATTAAAATTTTGTCATGTCTTTCTTTGACTGACAATGTCTTTTGCAGCTCATTGCCCTCAAAATTTTGACATAATGTAGAAGCACATCTTTTTCGCTTTGAGAACTCAGAGCAGAGCCGTGTTTTCCTGGCTGTGTTAGCAGATGGAAGCAAAGGGCAAAAATGGTTTTGTTTGCTTTTTTTACAACAAGTTTAGTAATAAGTATTTTAATTTTTTAGGAGTTGTTGATGACAGTAATAAAGTTGAAGAGCTTGAGGACAGGATCAACCAACTGGAAACTGCCAGAGATGAGCTGGAAATTTCTGTAGAAAAATTAACAAAAGAGAAAGAAGCTCTTGAAGAGAAAGTGTGGGATAAGGAGAAAATCAACGATGAACTGACAGAAAGAAATTCTGAGCTTACAGATAAGGTCAGTGATCTGGAGAAAGAAAATGAAGCTCTTCGCAATGAGCTGGATGAAATAGGAGATGGAGCTCCTGTGTCCACAACTACTTTTTCAAGTGATGGACAGGATCTAGAGGTGAGGCTTGCTGTTATTGTCTTACAGTATAATATTATGTTATCCTAACAACTATTTCAAGAAACTGAGATTAAATTTGCCTGTCTACTTTTAATAATTTTTATTGCTAGATTTAGTCAATTGACATTGAGCTGCAGGGCATATTACCCTTTTCAGTTTCAAGATGCAGAACTACAATCTTGATCTCAAGTGTTAGGACTTGAATTCATTCTTTTAGTCTCAAGCACCCACTCCTTCAAACCACTGCCCCCCCCCCCCCCAAAAAAAAAAAAAAAAAAAAACAAAAACAATGTTGGGATTTTGAGGGTGCAACAGATGGCCCAATTATGTCAAGTCAAGATTGAATTTGGTGCATTGCAAGCTGTTTAAGAGCTTGTGACAAAATAACAACAAAATGGGAAGGGCATAAGTATTTTCCTTTTTTGACAAAGAACTAGAAGGACTATTTACACAGATGTTGCATCAGGAAAACAATTTACACAGAAGCTCCCAGAGCTTACTCTGGTTTAAAAGCATTGAACCACTGACTGTACACCCTTTCTCCTGTCATGGATGTTGATGTCCCTTGGGCAGGGAGGGAAGAAATTCTGTAAAGTTTCTTGTCTTAGTTCAAAAATCAACTCTCTGGTTAAGAGCCAAGCCTGGAATCCCAAAACTTGAGGTTACAAAACCGAGTCTGATTTCCCGAAACTAATGTTTGTAGAAATTGATTAAATAATATTTTTTCACAGGAGATAACAAGCAGGGTCTCTGAATTGGAGAAGGAACTCACCAAAACAAATAGTGACTTGGAGCAGGAAAAGGCTACAAATCTAGCTCAAGTTGAAAAAATAGAAGCTCTCAAGAAGGTCAGAATGTAAAAGAAAGATTAGAAGTCCTTGCTAGGTGTTTCAAGATTGTAGGCTGTATTTAATCCATCATGAGATGCAGTACTCTGAAATGTTAGCCATCAAAATTTTTGCCAGCAATGTGAGTCAGAAAATTTTGGTGGGAGCTTTGAAATTATCAGCCCACTCTGGTAAGGTGAGTTGCAGAATTATCGTGATCCTACCTACCTGCAACTTGCCACTTTGTGGTGAGCATGCTAGCTGGATGTAGGTGATTTTGAGAAAGCATTGAATTAAAATAATTCACTGCTTCCTCAAAATCACCTACTTAATTATTAATGACTGATAAGGTGTTGTACTATGAGTCTACATGGAACACAGATATTTTATTGTTGTTTTTATTGCAAATAGTGGTATTGATAATTAATGATTCTGATCCCACCAAGGCGTCCAACACATCGGTTGACATGTCACCATTAAGTACAATACAACACCTGTCCAATAGTATTGGCTGATACTTCAACAATGTATCAGGGATGCACCACGAAGCACAAAATCTATTGGAATCAGCTGTTCTGTTTTTTAACAGTTGGCTGTCACACTGGTGGGATCAAGTTTGTTACCTGAATAATAATAATAATAATAATAATAATAATAATAATAATAATATTACATGAAAAAATTTCAGTATGTTGATTGGCTGAGAGCATGTCGCTCTAATTATTAGAGTGCAGAAAAGTGAAATTAGTGCAGAAAGTTGAAGTTAGTGCAATAAAGGTGAAATTTTTGTATTGTTAGCCAATCAAATGACACAATTCACGACACAATTTTTCTGTGATTGTGAGATACACTGTATGTGTGCTTTGCTTCTCCTTTAATAACCATCTTGAAATTTTTTCATGTATATTATTAATAAGTAATCATATGATTTTTCTTGTGCAATTTGGACTGAATAAGCACTTGTAAATTTTTTCAAAGACTACGAATTGCACTCGCCCTATGGGTTCATGCAATTTTGTTCCATATGCTTATTTATTCCATATTGCACTAGAAAAATCATGCAATTTATACCTAATAAGTATAATTATATTACAACCCAAATCAATCCACTAATATTGTTTTCAGGAACTTGCAAGTCTGCAAGAAGGGTCATCAGGAGAAGTTGATGATTTAAAAGCACAGCTAGCATCAACAAAGGAAATTTTTGAAACAGACATTAAGAGCAAAGAAGAGGTGCTCATGTGTTTTATCACTTTAATAAGTAAAGTAATAATTATCTTAACAATGGTAATCAGCTTCTTTTTTTTTTGCTACAGTAGTTGGTCGTTTAAAACAATGACAATTAGTTTCCATTTCTAGCATGATAAGGTATTTTAATACGTACCTTATCTATCCCATTCTTGCCTTTATGGAATACAGGACAACAGCGACTCATTGCTTAGCTGCAGTCTGGAGAACAGGAACATGGAGGGCTTTCTACAAATTCAGCCCCATCCCCTCTTCCCTTTTCCTGTATAGGTATTCTTAATAATATTGATTTTCATTCAAATTTCCTTTAGGCTCTGGCTGAAGCAAAGAAGAGGATAGAAGAACTGGAAAAGAAGTTGTTAGAAAATGTTCCCATTGACACAGCTAAAGAAATTGGTGCATACAAGGAGAAAATGGTTAGTAAAATGAAGGCCACTTGGCATGGAGTGATCAAAAAGAGAAACTAACACCAGCATTAATTATTGTGGCAGTCATGTGATTGCCAGTCACCCAATCTCTTTTACCCTGTTAAAGTTAAACTGTGACATGGCTTCACTGGAGTCGTTCTGATTCAAATTTGATCAATAATCACAACAGAATAAAAATTGGATACCTAAAGTGGTTATAATTTCCACATTTTAATTAATTAATAAATTGATGTATTTTGTCCAGGCGGCTCTTGAAAAAGACAAAGCTGCTGCAGTAAAGGAGAGCTTGACACTCAAAGCATCTGTCACAACTCTTACAGCAAAAGTGGACACCCTAAGCAAAAATATTGAACAACTAAAACATATAGAGAAGGAGTTGCAGGTTGGTACATGTTAACACTTCAAAATTACAAAAATAATCAACAGACTGTTACTGTTTTTTTATATAGCTAACTAAGTGTGCTTGTTTTGTGCTTATTTTGAGGCAAGAAAATGGAGAGATGATTATATGATGGGATTAATTTTTGTGATAAGAAAGAACAATACATGAAGTTGCTTTCCCTTTGTTGGAACAAGTGGCAAAATAACAAAGAGCAGTCTGTGTTTATTATTTATGGTACTTAATTCAACTTTCAGAAATGTACTGAAGCAAAAGTGAGTGAAGCTCATTTCTTGGTACATGACATGCATATGTAGTTCAGCACTAGAAGCGTCTGGTTTGTTTCTGAGGGACTTGGGCATCTCTTTGCACTTTTCTCTGATCCATGTGATGATAGAGTCTCCCGTTAGTATGATAGATGAGTGAGTGAGATATGCAGGAATAAAAATCAATCTTTCAGGCACAGATTTAACTTCTCAAGGATGCAGCATTTGCTTTGTTAGCCTCAAAGGTCTCTGTGCCCCAAGAGAAGTGTTGCATTCCTCTCTCTATGGTAAAATAAAGATTTTAGCTTCTGGTTAAACTCAGAGCATTGCCAGATGGTTGTGTTTTACTTTTAATGTCACTGTCTGTTGTTGTATCCATTCTTTTGTGCCTCAGGATGCTAATGCAAAGATGCGTTCTGAGAGGGTAAAGGAGCTTAAAGATGTAAAAGACAAGGCAGAAGCAAAGTCTAAAAAGCAAGTAGAAGAAAGCAACAAGAAGATACAAGCCCTTCAGAAGAGGGTGTGCTTGCATTTCTGTTTGTAGTTCTACCAGGTTTTTTTTACCTGAAGCACCTTGTTATGTTCATTTTAAAGTGTTTGTCAATTTATCCCACCACTGATCTATGAATACCCCATCTTTATGCAGATAAAGGAACTTGAAGCCAATGGAGTGAAACCTCAAGATTCCAAGATTGATACTGGAATGGGAAATAAAAGAAAGGTACTGACTTCCTGGCTATTTAATACTTATTTGGATTTCATAGAGTTTCTTAAAAAAAAATGCTTAAAGTTTCTTCAGGTTGGAGTACTTTTTAACTGCTTCCATTAACTTGAATAAGCCTAAGTTTTAAATGTTAAAAAAATTGAGCATGAACCTGTGAAAAAGTGCATTCTACATTTTAAGCAATGGGAAATCATTTTAGGTTACCACTTGATGTTTTATCCAGTTCATTAATTTGTTTTTGTTATTTAATCATTTATTTTATTTATTTTCTGTTTTTTGTTTTTGTTTTTCAATTCAAGGATCCAAAAGCAGCTGCTGATTTGGAAAAAGTGCAGAAGGAAAAAGAAAAACTTCAGGGTCAGGTTGAGGCTCTGAAGAAGGCTACACAGGTGAACTTTGCAAATTTAGTAGGCATTTGGTTCATAAATAAGCCAGTAATCAGCAGTTTTAAAATATAAGATACAAAACACTTTGTGACATTATCTCGGGGATAAGCCCATGCTCCTTACTTGCTGTGTCATTGGAATCTCTCCCTCTTTAGTGAGGTGGCTCAAGATGAGCTGCTGTGGCATTCACGGATATACGCCATTGATCCCAATTCTGTGCCAGTTGGGATGCCTGATGCAAACTGCATCCCAGCCATTGCTCAGTGTCTGATTGCCATGCTTTTCTGGGTCTTCCCCTTCCATGGTTGCCTTCCACTTTGCCTTGAATGATACATTATAATAATTTTATAGTGTCATTGGACACAGTCTAATGATTATCTCAACTGTATGTCACTTGTAAGACCTTTTGAAAATTCATGTAAACATCAAGGAGGAAACGCAAAGTATGCTTTTAATGCCACTGAAATTTGTCTTTTCTCAAATGCGTTTTAAAGGTTTAGTGGCAATTTAACTGGAATTCAAATGTAGTTAATTTATATAATAAATATTATTTTTATGTTTTAGGAGGATCACAATAAAATCAAACAGCTTGAAAAAGATCTGAAAGAAGCCCAAACAAAAGCCAAGCCTGCAGGGCCATCTGCTGAAGAGGTACATAAACGAATTATATAAAAGCATATATGTTCACATTTTGAATAAACCAACGGCAAAATCTATGTTTACAATGTATTTGTTTTTTTACAGTAAGGTAAGACAAATATTAGCAACAGTGGAGTCAGCCTGTGTCTGTTTAATACTTGAAAAATAATGGGCAATAACCAATCAGACTCCCTGAAGCATGTCACTGTTTGCACAAACAGTCAAAACATAATCTACATTTGTTGATTTTTCATGCGTGCACTCATTCTTTAATTTGTTAAAACACCACAGTTTAGTGTGAGATTCTACCTTCTGGTAGTTGTGAATGTTACAAGCTGAGATTTTAAATCAACTGTGAAATAAGATTCTTTCTCTAGTAGAATATTTATTCATGATTGCTGATTTTCTTCAACAGAGAGCGGCATCAAAGAAACAAGAAAAGCAACTTAAAGGTTTAAATATAAATTTACTCAATTTGAACCAGAATCACATTCTCAATTTGATGCCGTTGTGTATACAGTCATCATCATCTTTATGTCATTATCTTCATCAATTTTCACATTGCCATCACTGTCCTCGTCATCATCATCATTACCTTCATCATCATCTTAACTGTCACACTGTAACAGTTGTTATCACATCTGTCAAAAGTTCTTTTGAAAATCAATGTCTACCAGAATTGCCATTTGGAACAAGTGAATGGGCATTGTAGCTCATTTTGTTTTTGTTACACAGAAAGAACTTGACTTATTTGTAGGCCAAATCAGTAGCTTTAATACAGCCAAGAGATCTCTCAAGTACCTGGATATTTTTTCAAACAGACTTGCAAAAGAATCTTGAGATGGAGAAAAAGAAGTTTGAAAAAGTGAAAGAAACTCTGGGCAAAACTGAGGAGGAGCTTAAAGATCTTAAAAAGGTTAACATCTCTTGCTTTTTTTCTCTTACAATTTCCTACGATTCAACTAGCCTTTACTTCACTCAGTCCCACAAGTATGCATCTGAGTAGCAAGTTATATAAAAATTACAAGCAAGCAAGAAATGGGTGTGTAAAACCCAGGCAATTTCATGTGCTTCTGATTAGGCCTTTCACTGTTAGACTGGATCTAGTATGAAATGGAGACTAATGCAGGAGAAATAATTTGTACATGAAAAGATTCCCCTGCGTTGGCCTCCATTTCATGCTCGGTCCAAATTAACTGTTAGAATACAAAACTGGCCTATTATTTTTGTTTTTGATGCTCAAGGAAGTTGATAAGTGAGGAGGGCTTGCTTGATTTCTGTGTGCTGCCCTCTGCAGGCACTATGCTATGAAATATTTCATGAATGGTTTTTTTTCAATTTACTGGTATTATTGTATTGACCCATGTGATACCTAAAACCCAACTCTTACATTAGGGACTTTAAGATAGTGGACAACGGTAGGCTGGGACAGTTGGATGCGTATACCGGAGACTTTGGACAAGTACGGTAGAAAGGCGCGAAAATTTCTAACTTAAGATTCCGCCAACACGACCGTAGGACGGTGGAATAAACATGTCTTTTGAAGAGGCAAGAAATTCTCTTGTAATTTCTTTTGCAGAAGGTTCAATTAGCGAGGAGGAATTTCTTATTTTATACCATGTTTAGATTCCTTGGATTCTAGCGAGTGTAAACCAATCCTGCCATTGGTACCAATGGACCATTGGTTTGATGAACAAATCGTATCTGTTTGTGTATATTGGACATGAGTGCCTGTGTCATGGAGTGATGTCTTTGAATGAACTCAGAATTTTTGCTAGATTTTTTTTCATTTCAGCAATGGATAAATCAAGACAAACACAACCAAATGCACATTTAACCCATTGGGTGATCAGTTTTCAATGCATAATAAAGGAAAAGACTAAAATTATGCGAATAATTGTGGATGAATTCCTACCGTTTTCACCGTAGATTCCATGACGAGAAACCGGGCGAAAACATTCCGTCCTAGAAGCACGACGGTCAAATGTCACGGGGATTTTGCATGACATGACACTCATCTAACCGTCCCAGTCTATCGTCGTGTACTATCTTAAAGTCCCTATTTTAGGGAGGATGAGACAGTAGTATGTACAGACATGTTTTCAGTGTGCTGTTTATTAAAATTATATTATTTCACTGACAGGAACATGATGCTCTAATTTCTGAGAGTAAAAAGGACAAGGATATTTTGTCTAAACTTGAGACTGCTGCACAGGTAAACATTTGTTGTGACAATCAATGTACCAATCACGTATATCTTTTCTTCGCACTTGAAGTGATACTATGATCAATATTTTTTCCTTTGTATTTCGAAACTTGTAGGTTAACTAAACACTAAATGACCCTAGTTTTAAGCCTTTGAATTTTCCTATTTTAATGGACCGCCATTACTAACATTAAAATCTTGAGAGAGCTGGATCGAGGGAAAATGACGTCAAAGACTTGCTAGTTTTGGAATGCAATGCGTTTGTACGCGACTGAATTAACATGCAGCACATGAGTTTCGGGGTTCCAGATTTTAGATTAGTGTTTTGCATACATAATAAACTGCGTATACATGCTGAAATTTTAAGCTATTGAGTGAATGACGTCACTTTTCCCTAGATCCAACCCTCTGAGGTTTATTTGGTCAGTTTTAAACATGAGTATTAATTAAATGGTGGACCGTGAAATCCAAAACTTACACTCAAAGTAAACAGCCTTTGGATAAAAATCAAAGCTCAAGTGTTAAGCAAACTCACTTTCAAAACTGACTATAAAAACGAAGTCCTTTTTTGATCATGGTACCACTTTAATGGTAACTCATCTATGATATTCATGGCATTCCATTGACAGGAAGGCCTTGCTGCTCAAGAGAAGGTTGAAGAGCTTACAAAAGAAGTGAAATCCTTGAGAGAGGAAAACAAATCTCTCTCTGAAAACTACAACAGTGAAAGAGTAAGTCATAACAGTAAGAGGGACTATGTAAAAATCTATGTTGAAGTAGACAGAAATGCTGTAAAAAAAAGTTCAAGTGTACAGTTTTCATCCTTTTTGTGATTTAAGGACGTTCGC
The DNA here is from genome assembly GCF_036669935.1 of Montipora foliosa. NCBI lineage: Eukaryota > Metazoa > Cnidaria > Anthozoa > Scleractinia > Acroporidae > Montipora > Montipora foliosa. Next base: position 2,879,747 of record NC_090870.1, on the reverse strand, counting down.
GCGAAATTTTTTCAACATTGATTTTCTTCTGAAACTTTTACCACTGTAAGATGATGAGTTAGTTTTGTCAGAAATGTAAAAAAAAATGGGGGGTCACCGACTTCGTTTTGGAGAGAACATGTCCAGAAAAACACCCAAAATGTGACAATCGGGCTTCGTTATCGAATAAGGCCAGTGTCTGTAAACCCAAATATATTGCAATTAAATCTTTGAAGTGAAATCTTCTCTGCCAAATATTGTTTAAGTGGACTAATTAAGTGAATTTAGTCAACTGGTGAGGTTCCCTTAAAGATCAAGTTCGCATTTAGCGACCACAGTTTCACGCGCCTTGCAGCCGCAAGATGGCAGGATTTGATGTCCCGTGAGCAGAAATCTTGAAATTTTTTGAACTTCCCACATTGATTTTTTGTTCATTTTTGGACAACGTGGAAATAATTGTAAATAAAATCCGTTTCTGGAAAGAAAAATAGGGGTCACCGAACGTCCAAGACCGTTAAATCCAGGCAAAGCTATAGCAATGACCTTTTACCCTATCAGTTCTCATTTTATTACTTAGCACGCGCGCTCGTGTATGACGTGGCTTGTGCATTTGCATGCGCAGTAAGGATGCGCAGAAACAATTGGCGCGAACGTCCTTAACTTGACAATCTATCCAGAAAATGAAAGAGAGTTCTAAGAGTTTTTCAAATCGGACAACAAACAAACTCAACCCACATGACACCAAGTCCAAGAATTGAACATGGTCCCCTAATTGACGGAAGCCGTGTACTCTCCCCACCCCCCTCTTATGAGAGGGGAGGACTAAAAATGTCATAATAACAAGTGGTAGAAGAAAGAAACAGAATTGTTGTAGCATAATGATGGGTTAGCTTAGTTGTTTGAGCATCATTGTGAGAGAGGTGATGGCTTCAGACTCCAACCAGATCAACACCTAGAGTCTAGTTGTAACTGGGAAGAAATTACTAGTCTTGTGGGATGATACACCATAGTCCCCGTCTCCTCACAACACTCCAACGTTCATAACCCCTGTGGAATGTACTTTGTAGGGGAAGTGGCCCTGGTTCGGTTCACTGATGCAAGGTCATGTGTGGGTTGAGTTGTTTGTTGTTGGTTCTTTTCTCTGCTCTGAGAGGTTTTTCTCCAGGTTCTCCGGTTTTCCCCTCTCCTCAAAACCCAACATCCCTATCCAGATGCAGGACCACCGAGAAAACCACTTTCCAGTGAGTGGAGCTTTCTGGTAGAAGATCTCGAATAAATAATTAAAAGAACCCATGCACTTTTCCCAAAGATTGGGCCATGAAGTTCGTGTTGTGCTGTCTTCTGTGGTAAACATAGTCAATAGGGGAAATGCTTGGAGATACAAGCTATAACAAGCTACTCTATAATCTGAGGGAAAGTAAAAGAATTTCCTTTTCGCTGATAGATACTGCGGAAGAAGTACTACAATATGGTGGAGGATATGAAAGGCAAGATTCGTGTATACTGCAGAGCAAGGCCACTCAGTAACTCTGAAAAAGAGAGGGTGAGATAATTTTGCTTATTGCATTTCGTGTCAAAACACAGCCAGCAAGATTCAGGATTGAGAACAAACAGTGCCTGTCGATCCGATGTTAATTATTGGAGAGTTGCAAAAACTAGCTTTAATTTCATTCTCCTTGTAGGGCAACTTTTCTTGTATTAAGTCACCAGATGAATACACAGTTATTGTGGAAACTAATCGCGGCCCTAAAGACTTCCAGTATGATCAAGTCTTCACCCCTGAACACGGACAGGAAAAGGTTTTTGAAGACACAAATGTGAGTTGTACTTGAGAGCTTAAAAGTTCTTTTGGTCCGATTGTTCAAAACCGCATTGAGTTACAGATGTAATCCTGGATAGTGGGAACTTGAAATCCACACCATACCATAATGATATGTAACTTCATAATATTGTTGACTTATCGTCGCCTTCAGGCTGAATGCAGTACTGGAATGAAATGTTGTTGGTGAGCCAGACCTTTTTGACAACCTGAGTAGAAATCATTTGTTAGTGGCACACAATTCCTGCTTTTTATTCACGTTTATTAATTCACATTGGTCAAGGAAGGTGTTTCCACCAGATTTGTCCTGATCAGCTTTGATTTAGACTTTTCTCAACCTCCTTGTTCAAGGATTTTACGCAAGCTGAAACGCTTTTCACTCCAAATTAACAATCGATTGTTTCAAGCAAATTTCCATCAGTGCACTGTATTGTAAGCCCCTTAAAGGTTTGACGAAATAGTTCTTGAATGTGATAGGAAGTGCCACATTTACATCTGCTGCTCTGTAATCAGTCTAATCCCCAAATAAAACACTCATCACGTATTATGCAGTTGGTTGTGATATTATGTTTACTGGTTCATACCAATGGAGAAAACCAGTTTTACAGAATTTCATGATATTTGTTGAATTTTGACAGAATCTTATCCAGTCAGCAGTTGATGGCTACAATGTCTGCATCTTTGCTTATGGTCAAACCGGATCAGGAAAAACATATCCTTTAACTGATTGGACAATGTCTGTTTTTACTGAGTCCGAGGTCTGTACTGTAAGTTATCGACCCAGTTTTTTTTCCCGTTGATTTATGCGCGTGCCGTACTTTAGAAGGCGGCCCCCTACATGTCAATCATAGTGCGCGTACTATCTAAGAGAGATAAGAAAAAAATTATGGGCACTTGTGGATGAGAGTCTCCCGGCCACAGATGTAATAGAGGCTGCAGCTGACTTTGTTTTGATAAAAACTTCTTCGGTTGTGTTATGTAAGTGCAAGTTAGTTAGAACACGATTGACTTAAAAAAACCGGAGAGGGATGTGTCATAACAAGGTCAGCTATAGCCTGGTTGTAGTGACATATGGAGTGGTTTCTTATTTGTGACCAGCAGCCATACTCGCGTTCAGGAAAATCAGTATTGCCGAGCAGGATAATTGTCACCCGAATCCAGTTTAATGGAGTCGATCTCCCCCAGGTCTACTGTAGCTCGGTTGTATAGCATCCTCATTTGTCATTGGAAAGTCCTAGAGTCCAATTCCTGCTTATAGCACTCAAATGTCTTCCGAGTCCACCCGAGTTAATACCCGAAGAATTAATTAGGTACCCGTAGTTTCTTTGGCCTGCGTAGCTGGCGAGATTCGCCCTTGTCACACGGCGGCCATATTGTCCCGGAAGACCAAAAGAGCTTTGTTTTCCACGCCAAGCCTCACAGTGGTTAGCGATTTCACAGCGCCCCTTCCCATTCTCCGCTCGGCTTTGCCGCTCGTTATTGCCTCCCGCCAGCGAAGCAGGCTATAGTTTCTCCGCTTAGAGACTCCAAAATTGTCGCCGTTGCGGCATGCGTTTTTTTTTTCTTTTATCTCTTTTTTTTTTAAACAGCAATGTGTTTTGTGTTCCTTAATACCTTTCACTTATACCATGATTGGTGACAAAGAGCTTAAATCACCCGGAATCGCTCCTCGAGCTATGGAAGCCATATACAAACTGATGGACGAACAAACGTAAGTTTAAAGGAAAAGTGAAAGTGCAGTAGCGGGGGCATTTTTTTGACTGCTTTGGCCCGGTGCGCCACCTTCTCAAAGAAAATCTTAAATTTACCCTCCGAAGGAGACTGATCGGGGCGTGGCTCAAGTCTTTTTTTGATCCGCTAAAATAAAGATTTTTATCCTTATCTTGAGTTCTCTACGCTTGGTTCCCATGAAAAATAGATGATGTCCCAAGAGGTCTTAGTGCCACAGTTGCAATCAAATAAGCGACCCAGTGCCTTCAGCATTTATTAATGAGCTAATTAGTCTCGTGCTATCCCTCAAAATGACATTGGACATTTCGTAAGAATTACACGGCGCAACAAGCTTACCGCTGTAAAAGGAATGAAAAGCATGCCGAAATATAGCTTTAGTTCAACAAGAAATAGCGTTTCTGAGCAAAGCCGCGCTGATCTGCAGTATTTAGGTCTAAAAACCACTTTCAAAACGGTTAGCTTTCACTTGTTTTGCTGGGTACCACTATTTCCAAACTCTGAAAAATCCAACTCCCACGAGTTAGTCTCGTTAGTCCAGTGGATATCGAAAACTGCGATGGGAAACCATCCATCCGGGTTCAACTCTTTGTCTCGCCTAACCTGAATCTTCTCTGCATGTTTAAAATTTTTGTTTCTTTGAAGTAGATTTGAAGTTTGAAATAGATTGTACGTCGTGTAAGTTGAATAAAAAGGGAAATGTCAGTTTGAGGGATGGCCATTTATAGATGGTTTTCATCTGACGTCACGGCTGCCATGTTGGTGTACAGAACAAAGCAGTAAAACGTCTTCTGGGAATTTTACTTTATTCTTATGCAAAACTTGTGAGGCCGTTTTCTATTGTTTTGTACAACAACATGGCCGTCTCATCACGTGGGTGCAAACTGAGAATTGTTAAGTAAACGGAAAAAAGCTGTGCTATTTGAAAATCAAATGGAATGGTTTCTTTAGAGTTATAAGTAGTGACTTATTGTAACATTTGACTAGAAAGTTGAGCGATAAAAAATTTGGATTTAAAAACATTTTAAAAAAATTATACGACGTTTCGACGTTTACATAACGTCATTCTCAAGTCAAAATGAATAAGAATTAAACAATAAAATATTCTTATTCTCATACATACTTTCTATTGTACATTTGTTCCTATTGTTTACTTATCGTATATATACTTGTTTAATTCTTATTCATTTTGACTTGAGAATGACGTTATGTAAACGTCGAAACGTCGTCTAATTTTTTTAAAATGTTTTTAAATCAAAATTCTTTAGAGTTAACGCTAATATTTCATAAATAGTCCGCTCTAAATATTTTGATGGTTGCTTCCATTTTTCCATTGCTTTTTTTATCTATTTTCTTACCCATTATTCACTGCGTTTTCTTTTTTGTATACTTCTACAGTTCCAAGTTTTCCTTCAGAGTTCACTGTTATATGTTAGAGTTGTATAATGACAGACTGATAGATTTACTAGCAGCTGCTGGGAAAGAAGTATCCTTTGTACCAGAGTTCATCATCAGTTCAACTCAAGCAAAGCAAACTCTGCTGCATCATAATAAGCTCATCATATTTCAATTATAATAATAATCCACAAAGACTGAAAAAGTATTTTATAATCGGATATCGATGAAAATTTAATCCCGATAAACCAGATACTCTTTGTGTTTTAGTATAAAAATGTAAAACTTTGTAAAGATTACATGGGGCTCATTAGCTAGGTTCTTTTCAATCACGGGGGCAGAGAGAAATTCAAAGGCTTGATAGTTCCCTGAACTCCCGCCTCAAAGGCCTGGTTGTGTGGCTGTGGTGTGTCCTTGGACAAGAAAGTTCAAGCTCCATTCTGTCTCTCTCCACCCAGGTGACTGTATAAAAGAGTGCCAGCGACATACTGCTGGGGATAACCCTGCGATACACTAGCATACCGTTCACGGTGAAGTCAGGTAGCAGTGTTCATAATCGCTTCATGCAACTGGAGCTCCGGCCGAGCGAGTCCCAGCTGATGGTGAACGTCTTACTGTACACCAACCTACGAAGGAGCCTTATAGAAATAAATTCGTCTGTTTAAGCGAAATCACCAAAAGCTTGTTTTGGGTAGTCATTGCCCTATGCATTTATGGGTGAAGAGTACGATATCAATCATTATTTAGTTATTTATTTATTATTTGTTGAATAGTAAACTAAAATAAAAATTGAAAGAAGTATTTATCCTCAACATTTTCAAGCCTGTAAAACTAGATATCAAGAAGGACAAGAAGGTAAACCAATTTAGCTCATTTTTCCCTTAGCGTTTTCGAAGCCACGTAACACTGGTCGGGCATGTTTAGGTCTGCTTGTTGTACTACATCTTATGCACGTTTAAATCATTTGCACATTGATTGCCAAGAATACGCTTTTCTGTCACTCAATTCTTAGATAGCACTGAAAACATCTTTAGACAACATAGAATTCCAAGTCTTGTATATTTCGAAATTTGAGGCTCTGTGGATAACGCCTGCGCGCGCCAGTGAAATTGTGATTCTCTCTCTTCAATTCGTCGCAGTTTCCATCAACTCCTAGATATTTCAACCACAGCGAAGTTCTTCCAGCAGTGTGAGGTCTTATTTTTGAATGACTTTTTCGTTGCCGTCAGTCTACGCTGCTGAATTGTTCTGTTAAGTCGTGTCTAATCCATGATTTTGGTACCACTGGGTGGGTTTTTAATTTATTGCTGAGTTAATGCGTCATAGAGCGGTTTTCAAATGAGTGTCGTAAAACCAAAACCATAGTAATTACTTTAACCAATCAAAAAGGACGGAGACAATCCAGTGAACCAATCAAAACTCGAAGTAATTACACGTAGCCGACACAAAAGGCGGGAAAATGTGCACGCGCGAGCCACAATTGGTTTTGGTTTCACTTCTGATTGGTTGAAAAAGTGGCGCGAAAACTTTGAACCAATCACTGAGTGAAGTAGATGCAAAACCAAAGTAATTCGCTAATTACTTTCGACACTCAATTGAAAACCACTCTAACCAGATGAAGTAAATGCAAAAAGCGTGTTTCCCTGTAACCTTGTAGGCTGCTGTGTTATTTTTAGGGTCTAGTGTTTGTTCAAGGTTCCGTGATGATGGAAGCGCCCACAAAAGATGAACTCTGGACCATATTTGAGAAAGGCTCAGAGAACCGACACGTGTCATCAACAAGTGAGATCACAATAAACGCGGTAGAATTTGTTCCTATTTTGCCATTGGCATATTGATCGAGTCCAAAATGTTCTTAAGGAAGAACCAATGACCTAGAGATTGTGAAGCACCTCAAGGGTCGTAGGTTGGGATGGGTACAACACGAACTAAATCCAGTCATGGGGTTAGGTCTTCTGAAAAGGTTTCCCAAAAGAACTCTTTTTTTGTATGCATCCGTGGCAGGCAGTCCACATGCAAAACAACGCAAACTTTACGCTTCGTTTTCTCAGTTCAGTTGCATTTTTGACAAAAGATACTTCGGTTTAACCTGTTTAGGTCTTCGCAATATTTCAAAAGTGTCTTTTGGTTTCAAGAAGTTTTCATGATCACAAAACCTATTTTATTTTTTTAGAAATGAATGCTGAGAGTTCGCGTTCTCATCTGATTCTTGGAATTATCATTGAAAGCACAAATTTAACTTCAGGAGCTGTTGTTAAGGGCAAGGCAAGTTTCAGATAATTACTGATTGAGGAACCTTCTGTTTCGTATGCTTTCCACGGAGTTGTGTGTTGTAGTTTTTTCCGCGTTAACCCGCGCACCTGTGCGTTCTTATTTCAGATCAGTTTGGTCGACTTGGCAGGGTCGGAGCGCGCTGCAAAAACCGGTGCGACACCCGAACAACTCAAGGTAACAATGTCGGCTGTTAATTGGCTGAACAGGTTCGGCTGAAAGCGTTTGCTGTGCGTTGATGAGTTCAGATTTGACTACGTGCGTCTGTCGCGATTGTCCAAATTAATAATTCTCTATTTTCACATGACCCATGATACAGTTCATTTTGGGAGATTATTTGCATTAAAACAATGGATATCCAGTTCACTGAAGCATGGTACAGTCTCAAGGGTAAATAACTTGTATCGTTTCTATGTAAAGAACCCCTCCCCCCCCCCTCCCCCCACCAAAAAAAAAGGATTGCATTATGAGATGCGGGAAGTTGTTTAAAGGAACCTTTAGATCGGAGGACCGGGACGGCTACCAATCTCGTCCCCAGAGTCTGACCACTTGCGAGGCCACTTACTTCCAAGGCAGGAAGTCCGCAAATCACGGACTTCCGGCTCGTCTACGCACGCTCAGAATTTGAAACAACAGTGGTTGTAAACGGTTACAAAAATGGACCTACACTACGACTGCGCATAAATTGGAGGTGGCCAGAGTCCATGTCCTTGGTGCTGACCAAAGGAAAAGCGGACTCTAGGGACGAGAGTACAAGTTTTCCGTACTGAGCATGCGCATAAGGTTTCGAAGTGCGCGTGCTCAGATTGAAAAACTCGTAGACGTCCTCGTCTTCCAATCTAAAGGTCCCTAATGATTACTTTGGTTTAGTGATTCCCCATGAAAAACGCTCTTTTCTTGGTTCCCACTCGGGCGATTGGCGACAATGTTTTTTTGACGAAAACAAAAGAAAACTGAGTCAGAAGAGAGTTCCATTGCCGGGGAATTAGTATCGGGAGGCAAACATGGCTATCTCTTTCTTCTCTGAACCAGCATGGTCGCCCTGACGTCATGAGACCTTCCTTTTGGTTTCTTGAAACTTGACTTATTTTGGTCAAGGAAATTGTTAGTTCACTATTATGAATGCTTCAGGTAGACTAGAGTCATAATTATTTTTTAATTTTGTGCTTTGGTTTGTCACAAAGGAAGCCCAGTCAATCAACAAGAGTTTGAGCGCCCTCGGTGACGTAATCTCGGCTTTATCCAGTGAGCAACAGTTCATTCCGTACAGGAATAATAAACTTACAATGCTCATGCAGGATTCATTGGGTAAGAACTTTAATAGGCCTTTTGCAACTAACGATCACGTGGTACAAAATCCGCCATGCTGGAGGGCAAGCTCATTATTATTCCCCCCACTGGGACATTAAAACAAAGGCAAGTCAAGTTTGACTGGTTCAGGTCTTTTTGTTTTAATGTCCCAGTGGGGGAATCATAATGAGCTTGCCCTCCATCATGGCGGATTTTGTGCAATGTGATCGTTAGTTGCAAAAAGCCTATTGCCCTCTCGAAGATTTCCCTCTTTATTTGTTTTTGTCGTTTCTAAATCTCTCGTACACCACCTGATGCCTTAGCAACTACAACAACATGAAAACGGAAACAATCAAAATTTACACTTAAAAGTTTTAAGTGAGCTAATAGACCCATATCACTCAATGTCCAAACAAAAGATTGTACACGTCTAACCTCTCATTCAGTGTGAGGCTAGAAGTGCAAAGACAATGCAAAGACAAAGCCTTTATTCCAAAATGACTGCCGAGTGATAAAGGTGAATTTAGGCGCTCAGTAACACCTTGATCTTATTTAGCCCAAACAAATGCATACAAGCAAAGTATCGTCACGCCTTTGAAGCTTATTCTGTCTCGTGTACTGCGTGCTGCACGCGTGTTGCCTCATTACTTTGGCATCTCGAAAATACCGGTGATGACTTGACCATGAATAAGCAGTTCCTCTGTTCCGACGATAATTGACTTTCAAACCGAATTCCCTATCCGAGGTGAACCTGTTTGTGGCCCTTGACTTTCCTTGTGTGTTTCCAGTATTTTTGTGTGTAGTGGTACTTTTTAAGCGTAGAAGAGTATCATTAAATGTACTTCATTTTACGTTTTTGTCCACAGGTGGCAATGCCAAAACACTCATGTTTGTGAACATTTCTCCTGCTGATTACAATTCAGATGAAACTATAACATCTCTCACGTGAGTTGTATGAAATGTAATTTCTGGATGTTGTAAAGCGTATTAAGGTCTCGGTAAAGGGAAATTTGAGCGTCTCGCTCAATTTCTTTGTTTTTGCAAATCTTGAATCGATGGGAGCTTCTGTAGCAGACTCGGTTGTTCTGAGTTTGAGGCCTCAAAACTAAAGGGCAATATTAAATACCAAAAACAATAAAACTTTATTCAAATAGTCCAATCTATTAACTTTAATATGATATATAGTTTGGCCCTATATAAAAAATAGCGGTGCGACAACTTCATTTTCCGCGGACAACTCATTTTCCTTTACCAAGACCTTAAATGCCCCAAAAACATTTGATCTTGGATCAAATCGTTTGGGCGCCGAGTTTCCGGTTATTTGCCGCTGAGGTTTATCGACGGTATGGATCATAAATGTTCTGTTTCTTTTACATGGCACTTTCATATGCACGTTTATGAGCAGTGTCGTCAAAGGTACCCCAAGCTCACGGAGAATCATTGTTGCGTTACATCAAATCAGGGTTTGTGTGGGGAATTTAGCGATCGTAATTTAGGGCATTAAAATAGAAATAAAAATATGTCAGAATTTTTTACCTTGCCTCCTTGACATATTTATGGTATGTTTTTGGCATTTCTGGCCGTTTCAGCGCGATTCTAGGGAGTTTCTCACATACATATAATATACATAGAGAGAAAACAGCGAACCTACAACCCACTTGAATAGCGCTGAAATGGCCAAAGTGCGCCACAAAAACACTGATAAGGTGTCGAGAAGACAAGGGAAGGCATTTTTATTTTCGACTCCTAAACACGTTTGCAAATTCCCATACAAACGTTTATAATTTTAACTGATCGTGATGCTCATATCACATCGTTAGCTTGCTTGTTTTAAACGGAACTGATTCTCAATCAACCTTTGTAGGTACGCATCGCGTGTGAAACTTATCACAAACGACGCTCAAAAGAACTCGGAAAACAAGGAGATCGCAAGATTGAAGGGAGTAAGTAACCCAATTGCAACTGAGAGGCTGTTCAAACTCTCACAAAACTCAAACCAAAGAAAATTGATGGAACCCATCTTGTCACTTCAGAAGAATGGGTAATTCAGAATGCAGTGATGCCAGTGTGGGGAGAACGTTTGCAAGCAAATTACAACTAGTGTTTCTTCTACCTCGTGATTGGCTCAACAAATATCGCTTCAGTTTTTAGTGAGACTTTACCCTCACCAGTTTCCAGTTTCTTTCGCAACACACCTTGCCGATGGGGACCGGGTGCGTGATGGCTGTTAATGACTTAGCTAAATTCAAGACATTAAGTTTTTCTTTCTTATCTCAGATTATTGCAAAGTTAAAGAAAGGAGAATCAGTGGATGATGCTGAGGTGGACGAAAGTACTCAGGTAGAGTTATTTGGGCTGTGTTCACACAAGCTCTTCTCAAATGAAGCGTGACGACCTTAGGCTACTCTGTTCTCAGTTGGGATGAATAGTATCTCATTTGTTTAAAAGACAATAATTTACGCTTGATATCTTACCTGTTTTGTCAACAGGGTTGAGATGCTGAATTGGACGAAGAAGAAAGTTTCCGCTGAAACACTCTTCTCACTCCCGTGAGTCAGTGCGCGTTTCATTGCCGGTCTTTCTAATAGTTGATAGAAAACTTCAACTCGATGATTATGCCACTGTAAACAAAATTTCACCATCACGGCCGTAATTGTATTGTTTTAGTCTGGAAAGAGACTGGCTTTCCTGTGGTCCAAGATTGGAGTTAGTAATAATGTAAAGTTTATCAATAATAATGTAAACTAGGTACCAGCGTAAGAAACTTTTATAAGCTGACGTTTTGAGCATTAGCCCTTCCTCAATTTTTCTGAAATGGTTAATTTACTCATATGAACTCGTATCGTGATAAAACCAAGTTTTCGTGTTTCACTCTCCACCAGCACAGCACCACAGTTTCTCTAGAACTGAACTAACCTCTGCCTTCATTTGTTAGCAATGATTTGTCCTGTTCCGGGGCCTGGGTTCAGGGCCCATGTTCAGGGCGGGGTAAGAGGGAGTGCCTGAACAGAGCTCTCAAATCCCATAATACACGTTGTTTGCATAGGCATTGTTTGGATTTCTCTTGAGAAATCTCCACGTCCCAGGAGCAATTGGGGGTAAACAAGATGTATTATGGGATTTGAGAAAGTAGTATATAACGTAATGCCTACCTGAGGTTTTCAAAAATTTTTATTTAGTATTCTAGAAGAATTTTTTGTCCAATATGTTTATGAGAACCTTTCTTTTTAAAAAAGCTTAGGCTGTGGTTCAGCAAAATTTTACGAATGTGTTGGGAAAATACCCAGGCTGAGGGTCAGTTGACAACGTCGTTATTTTGCTTATAGTTTTGTTTTATTGAATGTTAAGCTGAAAATAGTGCGACAAGGAGGACTTGTTTTTTGTTGGATTTCCAAGTCACGATAGCCCTTAATTGGTGGATACGCTGTCCGCGAATGCAGTTTATAAGATGCCATCAGTGCGTCCCCGTCATTTTTTAGGGATGTGACGGCGGCTTTAACGAGAACGTCATTCAAATTACAAAGTCGTTTTTTTTCAAACTTTTTCGTCATTATTTTCTTCAATCTAATATAACCAAACTATAGGGAAGATATCTGTTTACAAACAGTGCTTTAGTTATTCAAATGTGCCAACCAAAGGAACAAAAGACCCTTTGTTTCGACAGACAACGAGGCTTTGGTTGGCAAATTAATGACAAAAGATAAGGTCAACGATGTCTTCCCTATCACCCAGGGACTCAGGGAGCGGAGTGGAAACCGCCGCCCCGCCCCCCCTCGCGTTTTCCATACAACGAGTCAGTGATCAGCATGAGGGAGTTTAAGCACGAACAACGGCATTGTCAACCAAAAAGTCACTCCAAACATAACTTAGTACTATCGCTAGTATTTCGTGATTTTACCTTTTTGTTTGCCTTGTTCTATGCGGGCGAACGATATCCTGAACTGGATGGGTACGAACGGTTTTAAAGCAAAAATAGAAAATGAATGGTTCATTGGCCGTGTTTTCACAGCAGCCGTTGTCTGAAAGTGATTTGTTTGCAGACTTCGTTAAGCGGTTTAAAAATAATAAAAATAGCTGGCCTGTTATATTTCCGATTTGAATAACCGTAAGTGATTCCTCATTGGCCGAAAGTAATTAGCAAGTCGCTTAACCTACCTGGTTTAGTGGCTTAAATTTAATGAAAATTCTATTAAAATTTGCCAACTCGTTTCACGGAATTTTGGGTTGTCACCCACTAAGCGACCTGAAAAACCGCTCGCGAAAACACAGCCATTGCAATGTGCTCACGTTCTCGTCAAAACCTAAAATTGGTGATTTCAGGGTAATTTTTTGTGATGTAAATGAACGGAATGATATATGAAATGAATCAAATTCTGAACTGCGGGTTCAAACCCCGTTGAAGTCCTGAATATTTCAGGCTTCTCAGGCTACGCAATTGCTGAAATTGCGTCCATAACTGCGAGGATCACAGCTGTACTTGATTTTTGTGAAGTGCGGCAAAAAAAATGCACTGAAACTCGTTCTGCAGCACGATTATTTTCCTTATTTAACGCTTTGTGGCGTTTTCGTTGTTGTAGTTGTCGTTTTTACTTAAACTCCCTATGATTAGGCGGGAAAGAAATTTACAGACCTTCAAAAAACACATGCAAATTCATTATTTTGGTCATTAAATGATGTTGTTTTTGAATGGCGTTCTCGTGGAAGTGGCTATCGTGGACCGGATCACGAGGCGGGACTGTCTTGTTCCATTCCTCGGTACGAAACACGCAGTCGTCCACTTTCTCCCCCGAGTATACTCTTCTTGGCCGGTTTCTTGAATTTAAGTAATAATAATTGTAAGTATTTTCTCACCCAGTGTAGATTTTTTACAAAAGTTGCTCTATTTTTCTACGAACTGTATGTAAGGTTTACAATATTTAATAATTATTTAATAGTTATTTATTCAATCGCCTGATTTGTAATCAAGTTGTGAGCGACTTTCGAAAATGCTGCGAACTGATTCTCTCTGCAAAAATTTTAGAATTGTCAGATCTTGTAAATGGTTTGGTCAGCAAGTTATGGCAGATCATCAGTTTTGCAGTAGATCAGCAGAAGAGTTTTCCCCTACCGGATACTTTAAGTTCGCTTTTCTACAGTGAATCACTTAAAACGTTAGCTGACATAAAGCAATCTCTTTGAAGCGCTTCTATAGTTATGAATAATTTGAGAGGAAAAACAACCAAAATCTTGAAAGATGAATTTGAACTTGGTGACAAATGCGTCGTCCCTTTTTAGTTTTGAAGAATGAACAGAGGACCGTGTTTCCGGAATCAAGAGAAGTGTCCTCCGTAGAGGAAGTCAGTTTGTCCCAATAAGAAATACCATCTGGCCTTAAAAGATCGTAGCTAATGCCCTCCATCAATAAATATTACACAATTTAAGCTCAGCGATGAAGATAAAGTGGAAATAGAAGAGTAAGAGGTATATTTTTCTCATTTGAATGTATAACAAGTAAAACCCCCATGCACAGGTTTTCATTGTAAAGGTCGGCTTTTATCTCGGCATTCATCGATTAAATTAGGAATGAAAGGACGTAATTAATCCATATTTCCGTTATCTCTGAATATTAAGTTAATTGTGACAGGATACGAGGCCTTATCTGTCTTATTAGTTAATTAGTTTAAAATGCCTGCCCCCATTCTGGCCGAAAGTTGAGACAAAACAGAAGACACTGATTGCGTCACTCACAAAACCAAGCTTTCCTGTGTATTTGCAGTTGTCATGCCCAATAGCTTCACTTTTATCATCTATTATTATCTATTAAAAAAAAAGTCCTAAGAAAATACGCGCGCTGATTGGTTAAAAATCGTCTTTCTATAACTGTAGACACAGAACTAGCACGAGCTGTTGACGTAGTGATGGCGTGAGCAAAGAGAATTTACATTTTGATAATTAGAGTTAACAAGTTGTTTTCCTTGTTTTCTAAAAGAAATAGAAAACATTTACTCCGTGTTTCTATCGAGTTATAGAAACATGAGTGAAAGTTTGAGAGAACGCGAAAAAGCTGTGGGAACACGAGCCGCAAACTTTCACTCGTGTAGAAACACGGTACATGTTTATAAAATAATTACGATAGTACGCGCACTCTAATTGGTCAATAGCTGTGTTTTAGATGAAAGTATGGAAAGACGGCTGTGACATCACACGAATTTTGATTGGTTATGTATTGTCAGACGTGCGTTTTGATTGGCTGGTAGGAAATATGAGCGTGTATCAAGAAAATCTGTTTCAATCGAGAAGTAAAAAAAACGCATTTTCCTTCATTTGTCGCATTATCTTTGAGGAATATTTTATAAAAGCATTAGAGTACTTTTTTTCCGTGTTTCCATAGCCCCATCTAAACACGAGGTGGAGTTGGGAGAATTCTCGACAGTTATGCAAACCCTCGACTGCGTCTCGGGTTTACATAACTGTCTCGACTTATCCCAACTCCCCCTCGTGTTTAGATGAGGCTATGGAAACACGGAAAACGTCCTCTATTACTTAAATTTAAGTCTATCTGTCCGACTTCCCTCAGATGGTCTAAGGTTGCTCGTGTCACGCACTCTTCTCCCTGGGCCTGGAACGTCTTAGAATCAAACTAACTTTTAAGATGTTAGCAAACTGAACGAAATACCCCGCTTTCCCCATGATGTAATACCAGAAAATACCTGGACGTAATCATTTCTCAGTTATTCAGAGACCAATATCCATCTGAGCTGACTACACCTAAAAAAATTAGTTTCAGATATCAGTTTAAAACTAAAACCCTTAGAGGCTTTCTTACCCCTTAGGTTCAGAAATCCGTTCCAATTACACAACAAGTTCGGCAGTGGAAACAGATCCCGTCGATTCATCAAAACCTAGGAAAAAACAGAAAACATGTGCCGAGTGTTTCTATGCATTTCATTTATCTGTCCTACTTGTCTACGTGTTAACGGAAAGCTATAATTATAAAAACGTCTAATGACGATCGCGCTCCTCCCAAGTGCTACGATGTCTCTAGCTAGAAATGTCAAATACTGCATACGTTGGGTGTCTTAAAAACAAAGACCCTAAGAATGTAACCCAAAACCCTAACTTTGGCTAAACCCTAGGCCTAACTAGGTCTAAAGTTGGTTTTTAGGCCTAGGGTTAGCCAAAGTGAGGATTTTAAGTTACTTTTTTGAGTCTTAGGGGTCTTTGCACTGATTATCATGCATTGTTTTTGCATTCACAAAATGTTGGAGTTTACCTTGAGACCTTTGTTTTAGCTGCGAGAGTCCTTTGCTAGAGTCATGTTGAGAGTTTTTCTTCGCAAATACTGCCTAATTGCTATATCTGGAACCGTTAGTGGGAAGTACTGTGAATATTTCTTCAATTTTATCGGCAGCCCGGTGTCAGTCGTAATCCCTTCCCCGTGTCCCCTCCTGCAAAAAAATCAGTGAAGGAGAGTAAAGAGTGCAAGAGAGTTTTAACGACAAGTCGCGTGTAAATATTGCTAGTGCTAATCACCCTTACTTGCAGTCGAGGACTGAATTGCGAAGGGCGCGGCTCACGACATCGGGCTGAAAGCATACAAAGGCGCCTCTGGCTGCCGCTATACAGTCCATGTTTGATGTCGGAGCACAGCACCACAGCTAGATGTTAATTAGCTGTGAGTCGATTTTGATGAGGGAGGAAAACCGGAGGAAAACCGGAGAAAAACCCTCGAGTCAGGTTGAGATCGACTGAAACTCAGCCCACATGCTGGCCGAGGCCAGAATTGAACCCCGGCTCGCAGTGGTGGGAGGCCCGATAGATAACCACTAAGCCACCCTGACTCCCTTTTTAAAAACATGACCTCTATAAACGTCTTTTTATTTTTCGTTGAGCTGATTTTCTTGTTCTGTAGATTTTGTGATCTCATCCAGCAATGCCCTCTGCAAGGTCATTGTCAGTACAGGATGGTCCCCATCATGGGCAAGATGTCATAATATGCTCCATGGTCTGTGTCTCAGCCCCACATGGGCATTCTGCATTTGTAGCAAGACCCCACATGTTATCGCCAGTTTTACCCACTTTTGCCTTCAGTTGCCCTATTGAGAGTAACCCACTCAATACACGGCAAGTCTGAGCCTGATGGAAGGCTTTCACTGGGTTCGGGCAATGCCCCGTTAGCAGAATGCGGGTCTGCTTCTTTCCACTTCCGTAGTCAATACGAAGGTGGTGGAGTCCCAGTGAGTTCGTCGACTGTGGCAAAGCTCCGACGGGATTGCAGGCGTCTAGGTACCTCCTTGGTGATCGTGAAGGGGGTGCATTGGGTCGCCGTTAGTTGTTTGCTGCGCTCCACTCTCGCAATTAGGGAGCTTAAGCACGCGCGTTTTTGAGACACGGACGGCAACCGGAAGTGAGTTGTTTCCTCTTTTAACGTGCCTTCACAACCACATTTACACTGCTAAGTATTTTTTCTTCGTTAGAGAAGATTAGTATAAAATCTGGGAGACACCACTGTCCTGGCACTCGAAATGTTCTCTTCCGGTTGCCGTCCGCGTCTCAAAAACGCGCGTGCTTAAGCTCCCTATTGTCTCCCGACGAACTTCAGGAGGAGATATACCGCTCAGTCTGTATAGAGCAGGTAGAGGGGTGCCGTTTTCAGCGTAACGGTTAATGTTTCGATAGGCTTAATTAAGCTCGACATTAACACGGTGAGCATGTGCTGAGCTGCACCACACTGCAACGCAATACTCAGCCGTCGAGTAACACAATGCTAACGGGTGTTGTTCGGAGCGTATGTGGGTCTGCTCCCCAGCATGCTAATTAAGTTGTTTCGAGGGGAGATCTTCTTTCGGAGCTTGTCGATGTGGCTCTTGAACGACAAAGTCCTGTCCAGTGTTACGCCTAAGTAGACTAGGTATGGTGTATTTTCCATTTCTTTGCCTTCCCATTGACTCTTCAGGGTCCTGGCGGCGTTGCGAATGTTAAGATGGAAACAGGATTGGTAACGGTCAGTTTTGAAAATGTGAGTTGACTAGCATACGAAACGTCAAGTTTTATAAAAATGCGTTGGAATACAATGTTTGTCACCGCTGTTTGTGTTATTTTCTTAATCACGTTCGTATAGCTTGTAGAGTACAAGTACTTGAGTGACAACTGAGGAAGCAAAGAAAGACAACAGTATACCATGGCAATAAGATAAAGCTCTTTTATTGAGAATTTGAGGGTACTATTATGCTTCTAATCCATTACAGAGATTCCCATATTAATCCGCCTTAGAATATTGGGTTACTTGTGTTTGCACAAAATGAACTTTTGACCAGAGTGGGGTTGGGCTTGGATCTTCATTCCATATATGGAACTGCATGCCGGTGCTTTAGAATGTTGGGAATTTGGGCGTCATTTCTGCCTTCTTCTTTCTCGTTCGCTTGAAAGGAGCATATAGATACCGTTCGTTTATTTTGCATTGGTTTTGGTCGATTAGGCTCAAACAAACAAAATGGAGCAGATCAAGAAGAAGATGTGCGTCCTTCGTGAGACCCTTTCCGAAGCAGAGCAAAGAGCAGACAAGGCAGAAAACGATTTGAAAGAGGCGAATGAACGGGCAGAAAATGTGAGTAAATTTATCTTTGTTATTCCTGCAACCACTTTCTCAGTGGACTCAAGACCTATGTTCTTTTTATACCGAGTTTACTGTCAGTGAATACCTTAAATCGGACTTAAAGGCGGAAAGTATCAGCGTATTGCAAAGGCTCGTCATTTAAATATGTCCGAAATTTCTATGGTTTGAATTTTTGTGAGCTCAAAACCTGAAGTGGGCTTGACTCAAGCTGTGATATTATTGTACTAGATCTTTTCCCTTTTGAAACTATCTGATTTGTCAAGATGGGGAATTTTTTAATTCTGTGATGATCTGATTTTATTCTTACATAGCAGTTTGGCTTCGCTGAGCTGTTATGGCCTTTTGCTTGACTTTGTTTAATTTGTTCAGCGATAACAAAATCTACAGGAAAGATTAATGAACATCATCGACCCCCTAGAATTGTTGTTATCTTTGAAATTGATTGCCTTCAGTCGTTTTTATTGACGCTTGCAAAGCGTAGGATTTTGTAATGACAAACTACGTTTGCTGAATTTCGAGTTCTAATTTTCTCGCGGCATGATTCTAATGAATACTAAACAATAGGCTGGTTTCTTGAAGTAAACACGTACACAAGGGAACGGGTAATCGTGACAAAGGAGTGCCGTTTGAATTAGCATACACGTCAAACATTCTTTAACATCCCTGATCACTTTACATCAAGCAATATGGTCCTTCAGAGCCATGATAATATCGGGCTTGGATAGAGCTTTTTAATGTTTAGATTTGTTCGGAAGTGGTATGGCTACAATTGTAGGTTTTTAGAAAGCATTGTTATTGGAGAATAGTTTGATTGGGCTGGTATTTTGTTTTACTCTATACTCCCTACAAAATAAGCAGTAAGCATCCACCAATGTGGCCTGGGATCGATTTCCGGATTCGTGGGTTGAGTTTGTTGGTTCTCTACTCCGCTCTGAGGAGGTTTTGGCCTGGGTACTCCAATTTCCCCTCTCCTCAAAAGGCAACATCTGATTTCTTCAGATTTCAGTTGATTTGTAGTCAGAGCATTTGTGCTCTGCTAAGAAGCCTTGAGACTTAAAGTGATTATTATTATTATTTTTATTATTATTATTATTATTATTATTATCATCTTGTCAAGTAACCTTCTGAAATAAAAGGCAGTCTATGACTGCATGAGTTCTCAGAGCTCGAGACTGACTTTTTAGCTCACTAGCCTAGCGGCTAGTATCAGGTCTGATTTCACTAGCCAAATCTAAATTTGCACTAGCCAGTCTTGTCATGCACAGTTTCATTCATTTGTAATCACTAAAAAAATTCCACATTTGCAAACACAACTCGCACTTTTAGTAAATATTCTCATATCCATCCTCGCAACAGTGGCACAAATGCCAAATGCTGGAGTGTATGGCTTTCTGTATTTTTATCACAAAGGCAAAGTTTTCGTGACCTTGAGGCCAATTCTCACAGAACCGTTGCCAAAACTTTGCAACTCACAAATACACTGGAGTATGGAAAATGCAGAATAAAGTAAATTAAGAAATAAACCATACATAAAACTAAACTGCTCGTCTGTGCAAAGGCTATTCCTTTGATTAGAGCTATTTGCGATTGAAATTTTAACCTGAAAGCGCCATTCTACGCATGAAGCACAAAGGCAGTGGAATGCAGGAATATAATATCTTAAATTAGATTTAAAGGAAATTCGAAAGGACAGACTTGCCCTTGTATAAGATTTTCCTTTTAATAGTTTCAAACAGCAATCAGTGCATTTTATGCTTGGACTCGGACACCATTTTCATTACTTATGCTTGCCTCTAATTCGTCAAAACGTATCACATGCACAAAAATATCGTTGATTGATCGCAAATGATCAGAAACGGGGTACGATTCTGTTTCCATACCGTTGTTTGCTCGCTTTCGCATTGCTACTTATCATCAACAAGACTTAACAATAGGAAATTTTCTATCTCTTGCGTCTTGTTTGCGATCGTCAGTGATTATCGCCAATTGGTTGGGGACGAACGTAAAAGGTGTTTCCATTTATGCAAACTGTTTGTGATCAAGCTCTCGGAAGGTGCTTGGGTTGGTTTGGGACGTGCATATAATAACAGCAGCCGAGAAGTTCCGCACAATTTCACACGTGATTAATTGTTCGTAACATGGCGTGGGGAAACTGTAATCCGCGTTGGTTTCCTCGTCAGTTTTCTTTTTTTTGCAACTTATTTTCTAAGGCAGTAAATTCCGTAGAATCCTCTCACAGTTTCTGTTGTTAGTTTCTATTCTCTTCTTGTGCTTTATCCATAAGAAGTAATTTTCATTTTTGTTTTCGTCCAGAACTCCACTGCTTCACAATACTTACTAGTCCCAAGGGCTAGTGGAAGCTCAAAATCTACTACTGCCTCTGGCAGCTGCTATACGGTCCATGTGTGACCTTGGAGCACAGGTTACAGCCAGCTGGAATCAGCTGCATATTGGTTTTTTGCTGAGGGGCGAAAACCGGAGAAAAACTCTCGGAGCAGAGAAGAGAACCAACACAAACTCAACCCACTTATGGCGTCGGGTCCGGGAATCAAACCTGGGCCACATTGGTGGGAGGCGAGTGCTCTCACCACTGCGCTATCCCTGCTCCACTGTTTGAAAGTGCTCCCTCCACCAGTGCATCTCCCGTTCTGCTGACCTGAGCAAAACGCCTTCTTTGTTTCTCACTGGCTTACATGTATTCTGGAACCTCCCACTTAGCTTTCTGGTGATCTCGTACAAAGTCCTTGCATCACCTCTCTTTCCAACCTCCTCAGCTCTCTCAGCTTCTGATTCCACATACACCCTCCTCTCTGTCTTACACCTCTTCTTCACCTCCCTATTCAGCTCTTGGTACCTTTGGTTTGCATCTGCAACATGCCCTTTCTAAATCTAACAGTTTGTCTTTTGTTTATAGGCTGAATCACAAGTTTCGTCATTGACAAAAGAGTTGCAGCAGCTTGAAGATGAGCTAGATGCCGCAGAATCTCGCTTGGGAGCAATAACAGAGCAATTGAAGCAGGCTGAAAGCCAAGCCGATGAGAGTGAACGGTCAGTTTGCAGCGCATGTGTATTAGAACACAATTTTTTATGCAGTTGGTTTTAGTAGGAGAGCAGTTTGTATTCAGTAGCTTCAGTATTTCTTGTCAAACTTTATAACATGTGAAAGAAAAAAATAACAACAGAGGTCAGGGTTAGGGTTAGGTACAGATGTACAGTACCATGCAAAAGTATATTGAAAGTCTTTACTCCGAAACTCAATCTGCAATCCTTGATGTTTTCAAGAATCAAGGATCGAGTTTGGGGGCTTGAGTGTTGAGATTAGAGGATTGAGCTATAAGATCAGACATTTAGAGGTGAAAAATAACTTCTTGAAAGCGAAACAGTAGCGATAGACAAAAGCTATTGACAAGCGGCCTCCTTATTTGCAGACACACAGTATCAAAATAATCTACTGTATGTGCGATTTTTTTTGTAATCACTGCTCA
>NC_090870.1:2835685-2853185 GCF_036669935.1 Montipora foliosa | reverse complement strand
CTAAACGTTTCTTTTCTTCATAAGTATCTTCGATTTTGCACTTGTTGGATATGAGACTGGTTATAGCCAACTCGCTACACACCTCATTGGCTATTATTTTACCATCTCATATCCAACACGCACTCATGAAATAATTCTTTTCTCCCTGATTGGTGAACTGAGTTCTTTGCCCCTCTTCCAATTTGTTTGCAGGCTGAAGAGCGAGCCACAGCTGCTGAAAGTAAAGTTACGGATTTGGAAAAGGAGATTGATGAACTGGAGGGTAACCCTTTCTTTATTTGTTTCCAGAGGGAAAGAGGGAGGTGGCATCATTAGCTGTGTTAATTTTACCAAATATTTAAAAATTTCTGTTACTTTATTTCCAAATTTTTTTTCATTCCATGGAGTGTACATGTAATTACATGTTTGTGTTTGCCTAACTTTCTTTGCCTACCCTTCACCTTTCCTTTGAATGCGAGATTACTGCTAGTGATACATGTAGTATATTTTTCATTTATTTCACAGTATACTTTTCATGCATATTGTTGCTCATCATGTCAGAAATGATGATAGATGTGTATATGTTATCTGTTTAACAGCTGATCTTGACAAAGCCAAGGAAGACTATGCGAAGGTCAAAGAAGAACTTGATACGACAATGCAGGAACTTAGTGAGATGTGAGAGATCAAGAAAAGGCATCACTGAATCTTCTTCTTCATTAATTCTTATCAAACTTCATATAGAAATATAAACACTACAAATTGAGTGATTAGTTGAGCTGTTATTTTTTGTAGGACATTTTCACAATGGTATCATTCCAGCACAAGTAACAGGATACTTCAGGTCTTTCACGTTTCATGCTAATTAGCACTGTTTTGGTTTGCCCTAAAGGTAACAAACAAATAGATAAAGCGAAACTCCGCGAGTTCTGTTATTTGTAATTGAATGGTGCAGTCGTTAAAAAGATACCCGTATTTTGGCTGATGTCGATGCAGTGCAGGAAATTTCGTTGCATGATATACAAACACGAGTTAACTTTTGTTTGTTTTCACATTACTTGTTTGATGCTTAACAGTTGAGTTACCCATATCGACTGTCCCAGAACTAGAATTCTGTTCACAAGCGATAACCTTGTTCCTGTATTGATCTGCATTAGTATCATTGACAGTCTATCTTGCCAGACGGAATCTAGTGTTCTGTTTATCTTGTGTTTTATTTTGTTTTGCCATGACAACTTTTTAGTGTTTGCGTTAAGGCTCTAATGGTGTAGTTAGTTTGTTTTAAAAATTCTTCATCGTAAATGGAATAAAATTTTTATGTCATCCAAGATTGTCTTTGGAGAAAATTATGAAACCTTGCGTTGTCCAGTAATAACGTGTTGTCCAGTGTGGACCCAATTCCATTAGTAGGGCCAACGCTCAAATGGTTTACATGGGTAGAAATTTATCACTTCACATTACCCTCCAATAGTTAATTCTGTTGAAATGTAAGTGCTGCACGGCCGACGTTTGCAAAAACGTAACCATCCCTGTAGTTGTCCAGTAATAATTTTGCAAATGCTTTGCTGAAGTTTCCATTGACTCTTGAGCAATCACTCTCTCGATGAACAAGGGTAGAATAGCCAGGGAGCAAAACTACGAAACGAGGGCTCTGTACGCCAACTCAGTTAGGCATGTGATGGCGGTGTGACGGAATTTGTGCAGATTGTTGAATGACACTCTCGTACGACCAACAATCCATCCCGGCTGCTACGAAAGACTTGAGTCATAGCTGCATTCAAGCCATTGCTCATAAAATTTAAATTTATATTTGATATTAATTCATTCCCAAATAGCATCTCTTCATGGCTGCGGGTGATGCCCTCCAGACAACGCGATGTTAAATGCCGGAAATTTTTCCTAGAAATTGAATCAGTTCCAGGGATGGGGGAGGGTCGTGAGGCAGACATACCGCTGAGCCCAAGCAACTAACGTCCCAAACTGAAAAGTGACTCAACATTGCGCTTGTTATGGCATACCTAGGCTTACACAATCTCTTCCCCAGAGACTGCTCTTCCCGGGCTGCTTTTCTTTTGTTCAGCACGAAGAACACGGACTCTGGCCACTTCCAAGGCAGAAGTCCGCAAATCACGGACTTCCGGCTCGTCTACGCACGCTCAGAAATTTGAAACAACAGCGGTTGTCAACGGTTACAAAAATGGACCTTCACTACGACTGCGCATAAATTGGAAGTGGCCAGAGTCCGTGTTCTTGGTGCTGACCAAAAGAAAAGCTGACTCAGGGGACGAGATTGATGCTTACAGTGAAGAGATACCTTGACATTCTTTCACTCTCCTTTGTTTTTTCCCTCTCTTTTTGTTGAGAGGTTTCTTGGGTATTTGTTGGTGGAAGCAGTTTTTTTAAAACTATAAGTTTGGACGGCAACTGAAAAAGGCCATGCATAAACCGTACGTCTTGTCGTTAAACACTTTCGTCTCTAAAACGAACTCGGTGACCATGAATTTGTATTGCTGGGAAGTGATAGCGGGCTAAGAGGAAACCCTCTGCCATTCTAAAACAAATTCACTGGAGCTGATTCAGAGCCACCATAGGATTGTCCAAATTTTATGGCAGTCGCGAAGTAGACCTTGTTGACCATTTCATCTCAAGTCCGGTTTACACGGTACGAGTTATCGGCCCGACGGCGTTGGATCGCAAATCTTGCGTGTATTTTGACAGCCGATTAACGACCGATTCATGGGAATGAAAATCGGTCCGATTCAAAAAATCTGTTGCACTGCAGCTGATTTTTATGATTGGCTATTGTGAAAACACCCTCGAAAAATACGGGACAGGGTTTACTCGGAGAGTAAATATAGCTCTTGCTTTGACAGATGAAAATGGAACAGAAATGCCCCCTGCCCCCAAAATCAAGGATGAACCCCCATGAAGGACAAAATGCACAATTTTCCCATCATTGTTTTAAGTGGGAGGGGTGGTCTCAATTTTCCATCAGGAGCCCCATTACCTGGAGCTTTCATACGTTTCGTACCCTTGAATCAACCCTGTCCCGTGTCTTTTTCTTTTGAGAGCTTCTCTATTTTGAAATACCTTCGTATTTCGGGTGTGCTGCTCGTGACGTAATCAGTGGATGACTCGTAGGCCTCTTATGATTGGATATTGTGAAAGCACCCACGAAAACTACCCTGGGAGGTGCTTCTAAAAAATAAAAAGATACGGGACAAGGTTGACTCAGGGTTAATGTGGAAGATGGAGGCTCCGTTCTGTTTTTCATTTAATCTGTTCAAGATTGTAGCTTTGCTCAGGCTCCACTTACGTTGTACAATTAGCAGGTCTGGGGGCCGCCCATATCTCGTTCCCAGGGTCCCACTGCTGCTTAATTAAGGCGAGAAGACGGCAGACCCAA
The DNA here is from genome assembly GCF_036669935.1 of Montipora foliosa. NCBI lineage: Eukaryota > Metazoa > Cnidaria > Anthozoa > Scleractinia > Acroporidae > Montipora > Montipora foliosa. Next base: position 2,849,800 of record NC_090870.1, on the reverse strand, counting down.
TCATGAGCTTGAAGAACATCTTTCTTTGTTCAGAAACGGTCTGCGTTGGGTGGTATGGTTTCAGAAACCCCCGAATGGGATGAGGATATTTATCACTTTCAAAGTGACATGCATTCCACTTTCCGAAGTCAACAACATTCAGACTTTCAAACCGGAATAACTTTATCTTCCAATCAAAATTTTGAGGGGATTTTAGATTTCTTGTAAATGTCATGTAAACTGTCGATGTCCTGTATACGTACCCTTTTCGAACAACGTGTGTGTTATTTACTTTTCCATACTATAGCCAAGTGGGGATAAGTATCTATAACACGGCGCGAGGGTCCTTTCCTATGTGACCACGCCTTTGTCGCATCAGAGCAGATTTATTGACGAAAAAGGAGATCTAGGTCTTCAGTAGTAATTTTTATTTCACGAGAGCTCGCCTTGCTGAGGCGTGTTAATCGCGTGACTAAAAATTTAGAAATGTCACCTAAAGGTCAAGCAAAGAGCAACAGACCTTACTTGCGTTTTATACTCGATTTTCTGTTTCCAGGTCACCAGGATTCGATCAAGAATGGAGAAAAAAGAAATATGGAAAAATTTTGCACCTAATAAACTTTCATTTTAAAATCAAAATCAGATTGATTGCTTGCAACGTCAATTTGTAAACGTGAACAGATAAATAAAAACTAACAGTCATCAAGAGGATACATTTTAGTAACGCCATGCCATGTAAACGTCTTACCTAAAAAAAATTCTTATTAAGATAGAGTTCGTATTATGCCATTTCAGTTACTCAAAAATTGCTTTCGATGGAGGATCGCTAAGATGATGGGAGGACTTTGATAATACTCAAACAGAAGAACTTGTCAGAGGACTACCATTGGGAATCTCACAGTTTTAGCATATTTTGAATTCCATATTGCCCCCTTATATAGTATTTCTAAACAAAAACAAAATCACTTAAGAATCACAGCTTGGGAGTCACTCCGGTTTTTGTTTGTGCTGGTGGTCTGTGTCGTTTCTAAGAGCTGATTTTGAAAACGATATTTCCACAAAAAGTTAAATGGAGACCATTAGAAAAAAGCTCACTCTTCTTCGAATAACTCTCGACGACAAAGAACAAAGGGCTACACAAGCAGAGCGTGAACTTCAAAAAGAAGAAGAGAGGAACGAAAAGGTATAACTTGCTGTCACTGGGTTTTATGTTCCGTACATTAGGATGTCTATATATTTGTCGTAAAAATCATTAGCTTGCAGAGGAAAATGTCGTCTATTTATTGCTTTAATAGTTCAGTCGATGAGGCAGCTTTCTTAACAATCATTGGCAATAATTGTTGTATGCTGTTACACATTGCTTTTCAGGCCCTGAAGGAAGTCCAACAACTCACTGATGAATTGCAAAGAATTGAGGACCAGTTGGACGCAGCGGAATCGCAATTGGCTGACATTAACTTGCAGCTGGAACAAGATGAAGCTCAAGCGGACGAAATTGAAAGGTAACATTTTTGAAATTCTTTCACAAGTCCTGACATCCTTCTTCCAGCAATTTAGCCTGTTCAGCAACTAGAGCAGCAGTGATCTCACAGAACGCACACTTTTACCACGTATACAAGGTAAAGTGTTGGTAATTAAGAAGATTTTTTCTCGATCTTTGTGAAATTCCTGCGTTTTCTTTTTAACTGAACACATGGAAAGTATGTATGTACAGTGAGCACTGTGTATTATACAGAGCAATCCTTGATTTCTTGTCACCCATTTTCTTCACTTTCTCATTTAGAACAATTTGTTTAAAGTGTTTTCCGCCTTAACTTTTTGTTCAAACGAAATTGGGGCACATTTTGAACAACAGAAGTTTTAGTTAAGTAATGTCGTGACTTCACAGTCACGGCTCTAACTGCAACCTGTGGATATGGGTCACACCTTAAAAGAATTTTCAACAAAAATCGCGCACGCCTTAATTTGTTTTTGTTAAGTTGCGAAGCTGCTGCAGTGTCTATGCTTTGTAACTTTAAAGTTAAATTCTTTTTTGACTTGACTTTTTTAATAACTATTCTTTTCTCGACCATGCTTTCAGCTAGAAGCGGATTAATTTTTGGTTCGGCGGGCACAACAAAACTCAGTTGAACTAATCAGTGACAATCGAGTTCGACTTGACCTCCTGCACTGTTTTCACAACGGGCTATTAACACATGTAATTATCAATGGCTCCAGTCATTATGGTCCGTTGAACTGCACTGTATGTCATGGCTCTATTGGATAATACGTTTACAGGCAAGCCCATAAACCCTTTACCATCTAACAGCATCTGACTTTGTAATAATCCTACCGGTATTCTTTGAATCAATTTAGAACAAAGAACAAAGCAAGAAACGATATAGCGTAAAGTAATTTTGAATTTTTTTGTATTACTTTTCGGCTGGCCAAACTACAATGACAATTATTTTATGTTGTGGCTAGGACGTAATGATCATGACTAAAACACCACACGAGTACATACGGGTAACATACGAGTAACATACGAGTAACATACGGAACATACGGATACATACGAATACATACGACTAACATACGAGTAACATACGAGTAACATACGGATACATACGACTAACATACGGATACATACGAATACATACGAGTAATACGAATGTTTTTCTCATAAAGGAAGCTGTAATTATAAGCCTTGCAGGCATTTTTCACGTCAGCAAACACGTACCCGGCTCAGTTTGAGGGGGGAGGGAGGGGATGTTGATCGACCCCCCAAGGCTTTCGTTAAATTTAGTCACAGTAAAATAAATTCACATGGAGTGCAAAACCCTTTGCTTGCGCTACAAGATGACAATATATTTTGGATGTCGCTGATGTCATCTGACGTCATCAGATCCGCCATCTTGATTTCGCTATTTCAGCTTAAGTTGCCTATGATAAAACAGTGCAAAATCAAGCCAGAAAGCTTAAATGGGGTAAAAGATTATGACAGACCTGCTCTGACTTCCTTACGTGTCTTAAATGTAAACTGGCCTGACAGTCATAATCATCTACGAGAGCAACATCCAAAATATATTGTCATCTTGTTGCGCAAGCTAAAGGCGGCGAAATACGAGGTACAAAAACCCTCAACTTGACGCGCAACATTATTTCGTTGCAAGTTTGGGTCGATTTTTCCCGTTTTTCACCTTGCATGATCAACTTGTCGCGCAACAAAAACATTTGTTGCGGGTTGAAGAAAGTTGTTGCCAAAAGTAGAGCGCGAACCTACTCTGAGCAACAAATCTTGGCTTTGTTGCTCGTTTTTCATCAAGCTCACAACTTGTCGCGCAACAAATGTGCTCTTGTACTAGCAAATCAACCACTCAGCGCCCTGCATTTCTTCAACTCGCAACAAATGTTTTTTTTTGCGGGTCAAGTTGATCACGCAAAGTGAAAAACGCGAAACATCGACCAGAACTTGCAACGAAACGATGTTGCACCACAAGTTGAGGGTTTTTGTATCTCGTCTTTCGCTGCCTTAAGGGCTTTGCACTCCATGTGAATTTATTTTACTGTGACTAAATTTAACGAAAGCCTTGGGGGGTCTATCAACACCACCCCACCCCCCCCCCCCCCATTCAAACTGAGCCGGGTACGTGTTTGCTGACGTGAAAAATGCTTGCAAGGCTTATAACTAGAGCTTCCTTTATGAGAAAAACATTCGTATTACTCGTATGTATTCGTATGTATCCGTATGTTAGTCGTATGTATCCGTATGTTACTTGTATGTTAGTCGTATGTCAGTCGTATGTATTCGTATGTATCCGTATGTTCCGTATGTTACTCGTATGTTACCCGTATGTACTCGTGTGGTGTTTTAGTCATGATCGGACGTAATCGCATAAATATGTCATGTAAATTGACACTCAAATTTGAAATAGAGCGAGTTTCAATAGATTTTATTCACGATAGCCGCCATGTTGGATTTGCCTTTATCATGCAAATTAGCTACACACTTCTGAGGGGGCAAACAACACAAGTTCGAGAGGTTATAACGAACATCTTATCCACACAGATGATCTGTTTCACGTTCATTGTATGTTTATCACCTAAGTAGTAAAATAGAATGATTACACAAGTTACTTCGATGTTTTTTTAGTCAAAAATTAGCAGATAACGAAGTAGAAAGTCAAAATGTCGGAGGCAATCAAAAGATATAAAATTACTATGAGGTACTTAACGCTAAATTTTAAAAAGTACTTTTAGCAATGTAAATTCAATCTTTCGGCGAACCGATTTTCCACAATTTGCCTTTATTCCAATGTTTGTCCCCCAGCATAACTCATGGCTAATTTGCATGACAATTTGAAAACCAACATGGCGGCTATCGTGAATAAGGGCTATTGAATGTCGTAAAACCAAAACCAAAGTAGTTACTTTGGCCAATCAAAAAGGACGGAGACAATCCCGTAAACCAATCAAAACTCGGAAGAAATTACCCGTAGTCGACGCAAAGCGCGGGAATATGTGCACGCGCAAGTCACGATTGGTTTTGGTTTCACTTCTGATTGGTTGACAAAATGGCGCGAGAACATTGAACCAATCACTGAGTGAAGTAATACAAAACCAATGTAATTCACTAATTACTTTTGACACTCAATTAAAAACCGCTCTAAACCATCCAAAATTAAAGGTAATCAAGGAAATCAGGCGGCCTTGTGCGGCAGAGTCAAGTTTACCGAAATTGTTCGACTATTTGTTACGTAGATCGTTATCACATAGCCATACTTTGTAATACTCGACATAAACAAAAGTTATGACTTCTTTTACCGATTGAGTCTGTAAAATGGAGAATATATTTTTTCGTGGTGTTTGTATTTCATGCTACGACGGTGTTGATTAAATTAGTCGTTTTGGTTTACCCTATGCTGCCTTAATTAAAAGTTCATGGTTGGTCGTTGCAGTAACCAGGGGCTGATTTAGGGAGGGGAGGTAAGGTGCTGCACTCCCCCCCCACCCCTTTTCTCCCTGTATATTTCAGTGGAAATAAAATGTAACTGACCGATTTTTCTTAAGTTGTACTACTGTAAGCAATATTTGTACCCGCAACCCGCAACGCTCTAGAGCGGTTTTCAAATGAGTGTCGTAAAACCAAAACCAAAGTAATTACTTTGGCGAATCAAAAACGACGGAGACAATCCGGTAAACCAATCAAAACTCGAAGTAATTACTCGTAGCCGACACAAAGCGCGGGAAAATGTGCACGCGCGAGCCACGATTGGTTTTGGTTTCACTTCTGATTGGTTAAGAAAATGGCGCGAGAACTTTCAACCAATCACTGAGTGAAGTAATGCAAAACCAAAGTAATTCACACCACTCTACCAACCAATGAAAAGGAAAACCAAAACCAACGGCGATTTTCCCGCGCATTGAGCAAGTTACATGGAATTGCTCCGAATTTGGATTGGTTCGTTGTGCTGTTTACACGTGCTGTGATTGGTCGAAGTAATTACTTTGGTCACTCAATTGAGCAGTGTAACATCTGTGTCCTAACTTCTTTCATTTTATAGAGTGAGGAAAGTTCTGGAAACTAGAGGACTGGCAGACGAGGAACGGGTAATTATAGAATCAAGTTATGGATTGTTGTCGTCTTTGAAAATGAAGAGTTAAAGCAACTACAACGAAAAGATCAACGAACGTGCTTCTTAAGAATATGACTTAGAGCTAGAGTGTTTTATTATTATTCCGTTTGGTTCCCGAATGGAGGCGGTTTAAAGTAAAGGTTGAAAATGAACGGTCCATTGCTACATGCATGCACAAGAAGTCGTCAAAACCTATAATTTTTTCCATTTTGGGTCTCTTTCATAGAACAGTAAAGAAATGTGTGTTGTGGGTGCAGCACCACTATTTATCCTCTTTTAACCAATAAATTTCTTGCTTTGCCGCTGCAGTCCGTCTTAACTGCCAATTTTGTTTGTGTGCACAGATTTCGCGACAGTCTCTCGCATGCACGTGTCCGTGAAAGCCCATGAAATCCCATGAAATAACATTCTCAACTCTCATGCGCATGCGATCTTTATCCGAATGTCACAGTGACAAATTTATCCTTTTCACAGCAAGCTCACTACGAGGCCAAATTAGAAGCGGAAAGGGCAAGGCACGAGGCCGCAGAAGCCGAGATTGAACAGGTAACAATTTAAAATCCATGGCTGTAGGAGATGTAAATGTACCTTCCTAAACGGTAGGTTTAGAAGACCATGTTTTTTGTCAACTTCTCGTTTTAGTTGCACTCCGCCTTTGTAATCAGAGTACAAGTTTTCACATTACTTGTAGCTGGCTTTGCTTAACTGTTTCTTTTTACTGGACTTTGTTTTCTTTGTATTTTTGGTTTTTTTTTTGTATTTTATTTATTTTTTGTCTACTTATTACAACAAAATAAAATACAATACAATACCAGTATTAGATTAAAACCGAAAGAAAGAAACATACACTTAACAGGTACAAAAACTAAAAAAACAAAAAGATGAATTAACAAGGTTACGAAGGCCAAGGGAATCGATATATGTTACGAACGATATAGCAGATGAAATTTTAGTTTACTGTTTTCTCTCGCAATAAAACGTTCTATGTTGTGAGGGTTCTTAATTTTTGCTATTAGCAAAGGTACAGATAAAGGTGATTTGCTTATTTTAGAACAATATAGAAAAAATTTGCTTTCTAGGATTATATAATTTGACAAGATGTTATGAACTTGCACGTCTTGAATTCAAAAAAAAGAGATCCGAGATCTGGAGAGGTCTTCTTCATTTAAGTTTATCTCCGAAAGTGGAGCATACTTCATTTAAAAACGATTTGACTCTCGGGCCAGAAAAAAAGAAAATGTTCCAAGGTTTCCACAACATCTTCACAAAAATAACATAGAGGAGATTCGAATTTCTTAAACTTAAAAAGCTTTTTCTTAAACTTAAAAAGCTTTTTTATCAATCTTCTATCCTTTCTTTTCTTTTCTATAAGTGTACTGTTTTCTCTGTATTGCATTCAGTTAGAAGGCCAACTCGCTGAGGCAGAGGAAGAACTTGATGAACTGGAAAGTCGTGCTGAGGACGCGGATGAGTAAGTTTGGTTATATGGTGTAATACAGTATTCATAACACTTAACACTTTTATCAAAATGATCGAGCTCTGGTTTTTTGTTTAGACGAGTGAAGGAATTAGAAGAAGAAGCCAATCTGGTTGGAAACAGTCTGCGTTCATTGGAAATAAACCTTGCCGAGGTATGCCGTTTTTGCTTATAGTACTACGAAGGCCATACTCAAGAAGTATCGAAAACGGATACCTAAGCTCAAAGCAACCGAGATCGAAAACGAAGCACCCTAGAAAGCTAACCGTTTTAAAATCGGTGCTTAATTTCAATAACCGCACAATCTTATTAGTCTTATATCTACAGTCATAAGGTCTAAGCACAAATTTTACAACGGCACACTTGATAAGTTTCTTCGTTCTTTGCTCTCCTTTGTACGAGTACTTTGTTTTCGATACCGTATCTGCACTAGGCTCCCAGATAGTCGGGAAAACGAATACAACTTCCTGGGAAAAGCGAGTGGGGGCTTGGGTCGAGGCCAGGCACCCAAGCCCCCACTCATTTTTCGCACGCATTTTTTCCTCTTTCCCTACCATCTGGGAGCCTGTAACAGGCTATAGCTGCACACTCGCGGGCGACCACGTGGCTTAAAATAAAACAAGGATCAAGATGTGCTGCGTGGTTGTAATACCCAAACACAGAAAGTTGTCAATAAAGGATCGTGAGGTTCCTCAAAATAAATGTCGGTCCAGGAAATAAAGAAGTCTTTCCTCTTCTGTATACAAGGCTCTGGTTATACCTGTTTTGGATCATCCTGCTCCACTCTGTCTGGTTTCTTCGTCACAGTCCGACATAACTAAAAGCATTGACGCCCTCGAGTGAGTCCTCAAAGCCTCGAAGTAGTAAGTTCTCCCATTGACATTCATGGACTCTTCATACGAAAAAAAATCGAAAATGCTTGATTTGACTATTGTTGAATTGAATCAATGACGTTTTACTTATCTCCGCTAGATTTCTAAGAGACTATGGATTCACCGGTCTTAATCGTGCTTTTTCTTTGAATTTTGCTCTTTGGTTTTAAAATTAGAACGGAGAAGAAATCATTTGTTTCAGTTAAGACAACCAAGAGCTGAAGTTAATTGCTATTTACTGGGCTGCCATATGCCAATCCAGTCAGAAAACGAGTTAAATTTAGTCGTTTCCTTTTTTTCTTTTTTTTTTTCATGTCCGGAAAAGTCTTTCCTGTCAATCCCCTGCTAAGTGGTGTCTTTGTGCATGGAGATTTTGATAGGTTTCAGGGGGTAGTAAAAATACGTAGATTTCGCTGGTGGGCACAGTAGAATATTTAATAATCCTGCAATGGGGGAGAAGACAAAACGCGGAGCCCTACTCCATGGAGTACCCTATGGACTACCCAAATGGAGTACCCTAAAAATACTATTTCGAATGAGTACTGTTGATCAATGTGTAAGCAGCATCTCAAATAGTGCTTACTTAAGCCTCAACACCCATTTTAAACAGCGTTGTTCAACAATATTTAAGTCTAAGCACCTATTTTAAAAAGGTATTTTTAGGGCTCCAGGTTTTGTCCTGTCCCCTGCAATGGCATCAAAGTCATTGAAACACAAATGGCGTTTTGGTGGATCTTTAAACAAATATGCCTTATAGAACATCAATTGGATAAACAAGACAGGCGGTGAAAAATAAATATCTCGAATCTCAAAAGCGACGAGTAATGGACTTCCACAACAATCTTTCGCCCGTCGAGCCGAAATCAAAGTGAGCAGTATTTCTAATATTTTATCAAGTGTGCTGTTATGTACAACACTGAAACCAAATGGAAAATTCTCTGGTAACTTATGGGTTCAACAAAGACAGAAAAGGAGTCGAACACCTTAACTGGATCTGTGATCTCTGTTGTCTGGCTATTTGTATTTATTTGAACTCAACTCTGTACAGTCTTCAGGTAAAAAAATAATTGGAAAGGTGACAGCCAAGAATTATTTGAAAGAAGCTTGTCGACTAAGGCAAAGGTTCTTCAGGAAAGGGTTTGACCCTGAAATTTATTTTGTTGCACATGGTAATTTGACACGATTGATTTTCTTGTCTTCACGCACGCAATGAAATAGGAAGGGTTTTTTTCCTCTGATAGCAAATATGTTGTTTGTTTCAATAATATTCGAGCTTAACAAATTTGCATACATGCTTTGAAATGTGATACGCGAGGAGACAGGAATTTTTTCTCTCTGACAAATGATTTTGTCGTTATAGTGTAAAATGAAGTTTATTTGGGAAGCCACCAATATTTCTTTAACTAATTCGCAAGTCTCTGTTTTTGTATCTCATAGATGTTTTTAGATTTTCAATTACATGGCCGCTCAATTCAACCTCGCGATTGTGTAAATAGTTCACCCTGAAGTCAAAATAGATACGTTTCTCAGGAAACCGACAAAGAAGGCTTCCTGACCCGACAGATGAAATGTAAATATTCAGTTCAATATTACAACAAAATAAAAAAAACCAAAGACAGAAGTTTGTTGGCTAAAAAGTACGTTGTTTTACTCAGAAAACGACGAACGATCAACATTCTTTCCCGTAGTTCATTTAGTTGACACAAGCTGATCACGTGCACCTTTAGGGTTGCCTAGCACGTGATCAATTTCTTCCTGCAGACTGCAGATATTTTCGTGTTTTTACGATCGATTGCCATTAATCTTTCGATGAGAATTCGATTCAGAGTTATATATAAAAACTATGTTATTTTTTTTCTTCATCTGTCTTTTGGCTTGTCTTTTTCTGTTAACTCCCGGCGTTTACGGTACTTTTTGGTGCAAACGTAAAGCCAAAAATGTTTCAACCTGGCATCAGATTAGACAGAAAAGAAAAGGAATTATGAAGCGTAAACAACATCTTCAGTCCTTCCTTAGTGTGTGCAATAAACGTTTGCTTAGTGCAACTGCAAGACATGCAGGAAAATGTCCGTCAGAGCAATTTGCAGTTAGTTTTTTTAGCAGACTATTTAAAGAAGAAACGAGTGCATTTTACTCAAGAGTGTGTTTTGTTATCTTTACACTGAATTTATTACCAAAGCTTAAAAAATTAAAAGACCTCAAGATGGGACAGGACATCACAAAATAATTAAACGTGTGAACGTGTAAGCCAAAGGGCCTCTACTGGCATCTTAGAATAGCGTTTAATTGCTGTTGTTGTTGTTTACATTGTTGTGTCATCATTCGTAGTCACACAAACGTGAAAGGGAGTTGGAAAAGCGAATCGAGCAAATCGGGGAGCTCTATGAAGAGGTAAGAGATATGTTAGTTGATGATTTAGGCCTAGTATTAGCACAATCGAAGAGATGACGTCGTAATTCTAAGAGTCGTGTTCACTTCCACTTTGCATAGAGCCATAAAAGAGATGGTATCTTACTTGCTTGGTAACGGACGAAACTGAAAGTAAAATTGTCCTGACAAGTACAAAAAAATTTGTGTAATAACAATGAGGGAACAGAATCCAAGATTCCGGGGCCCGGGAAGGTAGAACAAAAAAAAAGATTTAGAAATTCATTTATTTCGGATAGAAACGCTTTCTATGAAGAAAAAAAAATATATAGATTATAAGCAGAAGAATATGCGAACTTTTCCCATAGGAGGTCTTTAATTCAAGTGGACCTTTCGCCCATTCGGGGTTCTTCAACACTAAAAATATCAATACCGGTACTCGGAATAAAATTTACAAGAAGTGAAAAAGCCTAAAATAAGTTACAAAACCATAGCTAACAAAGAGAACAAACAAATTAAAAAATCTTTACACAAGATTACATAAGAATTACGTAATAAAAAAATAAATAAAAATAATAAAACACCCGCTAAAAAGCAAATAAAATACTATTCGTGGAATTAAACTCGTAGTTTTTGTTAAGTCCGTTAGGCTTGAGAGTGCATAATTGAGCACGCCAAAAGGCCTCTCTTGTGAGCAGACGATCATCAAGACTATTATTGTTGACACTGATGTTACACGACTGTTCAAGAATTCAAAATTCAAAATCTGCTGGAGCATGAGGTTCTTTATAAAAATGAATAGCAACTTCACAAGTACGTTTTTTAGTGATCATAGAGGACTTCGTTACTTGTGGAACCAACGTATTGCACATTGCATTTCTTGCACGAACTTCCTAATAATTTTTCCAACGCGGTGTAGGCGAGGGTTGAAATCAGGCACAAGTCGAAGAATTTGTTTGGACTCCTTAGGCTGGGGTTGAAGCAACGTTTGTCTTGGAATGGACTGGGCTTTCTCAAACTGTTGTGAAACCAAACTAGGGGCTATAACTCCGGTTGTATAAACATCCCTGATACTCGGAAGAGCGTTTACTAAACGCCTCATCAGAAGAACAATTCCTTCGAATCCTGGTAGCTACTCCATAGGGAATGCCTCTGGTAACATGGGCAGGATGTGCGCTATTCCGTAGCAAATAAATATTGTTATCGGTGGGTTTGGAATAGATATCAGTCTGGTGTGCTCAATTATGGACTTAACAAAAGGTGCGAATTTAATTCCAGGAATAGGATTTTTAACAATTAACACAATCTTGTTCTTTGCTGCATTTTATCTGCCTTTTAGCGGGTGTTTTACAATTTTCTATTATTACGTTATTCTCATGTTATCTTATGTTCCATGGGAAGATGCTTTAACGCCGAAAACGTTCGCGTTTTTTTACTTTTTGAAGAATCTATCTATCTATCTATCTATCTATCTTGATAATGGTACGTAAAATAGTAATTAGATCTTAAAGTTTATCCTCATGATAGCCATGCAGTTGTAAACATTTTATAAAGGATGTCATTTTGTGTTGGTTTAGACGGTTAATCGTGCCGACGCAGCCGAATCTAAAGTCTCTGATTTGGAGAGGGAAGCTGATGCAATGGATGGTACGAATAACCAGCTTTATTACATCCATTTACAAATCACTGGTGATCCTTGCAATCTGATTGGTTCGTCCCAAATCGCACTATTTTTTGCTGTGAATCACACAATATCCTCAGCCAATGAGAAAGGAACACTAAAACAAAACAACCAATCAGATTTCAAGGCTTGTTTAAGGTAACCAATCAAATTGCAGGAAAATGAAAGAAAAGGAAACCCATTGTGTCGTGCAATTTTGGGCCGAAATCATACTTGCGATTTCAAATCGAACTTGCGCTGTGTGCTTGTTCGATTTTGAAATCACACGTATGCTTTCAGACCAAATTGCACTCGACTCAGTTCAATTACCATAGTAAATCATGCAGCATATTTCAGGAGTCTTATATTAGTAGTAACCCATCATTAATCAACCCGCCCTTTGCCAATAACAACCCGCCATGTGAGGTTCCTTTCGTGTTCTTGCGCTTGGCGTCGTTTTTTAATTTATTTCTCCCTTCACTTTGCTACCGGGAAGCAAGATTTCCCGGGCTTCGTATAGGATAAACATGCACTATCATCGAGACGCAACTGAGGCCCTCCCAGGGGTTTTGGGGAACAAAGGGTACATGGCTAATTTGAACTGGGGAACAGGGGAACAATGTTAAAATATTTTAGGGAACAAGGGAACAAAAATAATTGAAAACAATTTTAGGGATCAAAAAGTTGGGAACAAGTTTGAAAGTAATTTGGGGAACAAGGGAACACAAGCAAATATTTAAAGACAGCTCGATGGAAGGTGAGGGTAAAGAAGAAGACCCAACTTTGACCATGTATCTGGGGAAGAAACGACAGCAAAGAAGCAACTTGCAAAAAGAGTCCTTCACAGCAAACTGTCAGGCCTTAACGTTTTCATGGTCAAGGCAGCAGATGGAAGTGAAGCAAAGAAAAGGTCGTGAGATCATAGTTCCAGTGGTTGGGTGGTTTTTTTTTTCACATTCTTCGTTTGTTCCTTTGGTCCAATTATTTTGTTTTTAAGAGGAAATTTTTGTTCCCCCAGAATTTTCTTGTTGCCTCCAGTACTTCCCTGCGTGACACTCTCCAACTGAGAAACATGAAATATTTTAAATTTTCTGTTCTAGTTGCCCTGGACAAAATCAAAGATGAGCATTCCTCTGCTGAAGAAGAACTGAAAACAACCATTCAGGAATTTGAAGAGATGTGAAGCCACGGATGGACAAGCTTTAAGCTGCCTTACTTTACTCAAAATATTCTAGAATTTACCCTTCTTCAGTTTAAGTTTTTTTGATTCCGATGTAGTAGCCTGCAATAAGAATGCAAAGAAGTGCATACCTATTTTCAGTTTAAAGTGTGCAATAAAGGCATCGTATTTCATTCAAATGATATACATATATATATTTTTTTTAATTTAAGCGACCGGTTCGTTGGTCAGGAGAAGCTGACTCCTGTTGAATACAAAACCACAGGCAGCCCAAAAGTGGTGGGCTTTTTTTTGTCAACATAAAATTTACATAGTTTACAGTGGCCGGTATGAAATATTGCATAGAACGTCCTTCATTTGCAAAGTATAGCACACCCCCCTGGTCTACTGACGCCATTTTCTCCTATCATCTTCGCTGGTATCATCCAATAAAGAAGAAATAATCTTCCAACGGGTTTACAGAAGTGCCCGCGCTCTGGAAAATTGGTATATATGTTACAGGTTGAAATTAAATTCAGGTTAAAATGATTTTCAACCTAGGTCATTTTATTTAAACTAGTTTGAAAGCAAATTCACCGAGGTTGAAATGTTGAAACCAGTTTATTATCAACTGTCTAAAAAAGGATTTTCCCTCTTTTTGGGACTGTAATAAAAAACGGAGCCTGGATTTTTAGGGGGGTTAAAAAAGAAAGGAAATAAAAAAGAAAGCAGTAAATGAAATCATTTTTCCGACTCTTCTGTTCTCTACTTCTTACCTATCTCCCCATCTACCTCCTTCTCTGTAGCTACCTACAATCTTTACCACTTAACGTACTTCCCTTACCTCGCTTTCTTCTCAAGCTTTTCATTCGAGCCTTGCACCATCGTTACGTGTCCTCTGCGTTTAACGCTATGCCATCGGGTTAAGAGCTGAATTTTCGTTGGAGAGTTAAAGCTATTTCCAAGCCTCTGCGGTAACTACAATT
>NC_090870.1:2823185-2830685 GCF_036669935.1 Montipora foliosa | reverse complement strand
ATTGATAGAGATGGGATGATAGATGACGTCATAACGCTTGTGACGTCATTTCTGGTGAAGTCATATTACATGTTATATGCAAAAAAATGCTCGCTGACTCCCTTTGACATATGGTATCAAGAATCTTTAAAATTTTTTCAGCTGTATTTGTCTTTACAAGCTGGAACCCAGAAGTTAAGTCCTAACTTGACTCCCTTTGAAGCAAAGTAAAATTAATCGACATGTCCAATTTCTGTGATTTGATGGCTGTTGGCAAAACCAGGATCAGACCGGATCGAACCGGAGTGGACCAGATTGGATCGGATCGGATCGGATCAGATTGACAAAACTCAAACTGGATCAATAACAAAATCCCCGCCTAACAAAGATGGTCACCCTGACAACGTGCTGAAGAGAGTAGTCAAATTCTGTCCCTTTGTCTCTTGTGTAGTCGTCTTCTCATTCATTAAGACTCGTCGAAATGTTTTTTTCCAGAGGTGATTACAGATTTCCAAAGTGGAATTATGAATTATGAATATTTTTGAAATTGTCAAAATAAGCCAATTGACTGCGTACGCAACGGTCTTCTTCTTCAAACATGAAAACTGACAACTATTTTTTACTTTACCCCAGTCCCTGACTGAATTTATTCCACAATAGCCTAATTTAGACCCACAAATTTTTAAGGATTGACATCAGTTGATGAAAGGAGAGCCTACAGAATAGTTGAGATTCTACTCTACTCTAATATGACCTAACATGGATATCTTTGCTGCGTATGCCGTCGTCAATTGACATTCCCATTCTGTTGCTAAATCAGGCTATTGTGCAATTACAAGGGACTGGGGTAAATTAAAGAAATGTCATCAGTTTTCATGTTTGAAAAAGAAGACCGTTGCGTCCGCGCAGTCAATTTGCTTATTTACAACAATTCGTCACATCGTATCTTTCATAATTCCGCTTCGGAATCTGTAATCACCTTTAGAAAGAAAACATTTAGATGAGTCTCAATAAATGAGGAGATGACTACACAAGAGAGAAAGGCACAGAATTCAAGCACGTTGTCTGGTGTTATTGATCTGGTCTGAGTTTTGTCAATCTGATCTGATCTGGTTCGGTCCGATCTGATCTGATCCGATCTGGTCCAGGCCTGATTTGACACAAGAGGCACAAGAGGCAAAAATTTGAAAAATGTGCCAAAAAGATGTCATTTGCATTGCAACATTTAATTTGATTGGTTTATTTTGGACCAATCACACCATTACTTAAATTACAATCTGTCAATTCTCGGTTTTCATGTGACGTCAAAGAAAAACTAAAATTAAAAATTTTGAGTTGTACCTTCATCGGGTAAAAGACATAATTTTGTAGATATATCTGCTGGCCTGTTTTCAGCTTGGTAGCATGCTTTGTTTTGAAAATAGTCTGAGCAGTTTGAATTTCAATTTTTTTACATTGTGTGACATCTGGATTGCTTTTGAGAAACATGTCATGAGCATGAAAATATCAATTTGAAAATACCAATATGTTATGAAAAGTGTCTATGCAAATGTTTTCAAGTTTAGCAGAGAGAAAAATTGTTTTGAGAGAGCCTAAGTAAACTCCAGATGTTTCCACTGGTTTCCAGCCGCAACATTGGTGTCCCTCTGAGGGACACCAACATGAAGTCTGAGTTACTAGTGTGGGTAAATAACTAGAGTTTGGAATATCGCACATCCCTAAAACTTTGACACATGACTGTTTATTTTTTACCCTTCTACTTATCTTAATTTCTTGACTTAATTTATGGAATTGTAAGCGATTTTATTTTTTTCTTTGCATGACACTTGCATGACGTGAAAACCAAGAAAAGCAATGAACGGTTTACTGAAGTTTATGAAACATTCGAATTTTGTTATTATTCTTGGTTTGCATCCACGTGATGAGACAGCCATGTTGATGTACAAAACAATAGAAAATGGTTCCACAG
Organism: Montipora foliosa; assembly: GCF_036669935.1. Lineage (NCBI taxonomy): Eukaryota > Metazoa > Cnidaria > Anthozoa > Scleractinia > Acroporidae > Montipora > Montipora foliosa. The sequence continues at coordinate 2,828,737 of NC_090870.1, read as the reverse complement.
GTTTGGTATAATAATAGACTCAAATTCCCAAAAGACATTTTAATGCACTGTTCCGTACACCAACATGGCTGCCGTGACATCAGATGCAAACCACCAATTGATGTTAAAATAACTCAAACAACACAGTATTTTTAATTTTATTGTTGTGAAAGTTGATTCTCACCGAGAAAATTATGCAATTAATCGGGAGATTTTACACCGTAATCTTTAAACCGGGATATACGATCCAAAATCTCAAGTCTCTCAGATTATCCAGGAGAGTTGACAACCCTGAATTATTAAAGGAACGGCTTGGAAGTTATTGTTATAAAATCACACTTCTCCAACATCTGTCACACTCAAACTCCAGCGATGGCACACGATTTGATTTATTTCTCTTTGACCGCATTTCAAGATGCAGCGAGTATCCATTGTTTAGAAACAGTGATGAATAACCAAATATTCAAAATCCTTCAAGACTCGCTTACAACGAATTTGGACATGGCGAATCAACTGATCTGTGACTCAAGCCTTGATACAGTGAGGACAAATAAGTGAGCAGTTGACTTGACATGTCCAAAATCTGTTGTGAGACTCAAAGGATTTTGAATATTTATCACTGTTTCTCAACAAGGATACTTTCTGGACCTTCAACAGAGTAAAATACTCTAGTGTTAGACAGAGTAAAATAAGGGTGAAAAGGTTAACGGCACATAGTTTTTCAATGAGTGATTAACCCATTGACTCCTGGGGGTTCCCCATTGACGAGTAAAATCGTCTGGCAGACAGAGTAAAACACGAAGTGCGGCTGGTTTAGGCCGGTTTAGGGGTGAAAGGGTTAAGTTAAACTTATTTGCATTTGTCAAAACATTGCCTACTTCAGATTAATTTTTTAAAAATCAAGATGCAGGAGGTCTGGACCGAGAGTGGAATCTACGTTTTGAACAGAGTGTTTGTCCGAGGAATACCAAGCAAGGTAAATACAGTGTGATGATAATGATTGTCATTGATGACACAAACTTGGTATTTACATATAGAAATTTTGAATCCCAAGAAACCACTTTAAATAATATTCTTATAAACCAAACCAGATATTTGGACTTGGACTCCTTTTATTCATTAACTCTAAACAGGTAAAGACAACCTGCCCAGATTAATTTTTGCTGTGTGGCTGTTTTGTATTGTAAATACAAACATAATGTTATATATTATAAACTTGAAACTTGGTGTTGCTCTCTAATCAAATGCTAATAATTCACATCGTTTGCATCACAGAGTCATCTAATGACAGGACTGTCTTCACTTTTTACAGATGACCGAATTACAACTTGAAATTTTATTTGGTGGAATGGGTTATGAAGTACAAAATGTGAGAATAGTGGAAGACATAAGAACTGGAGCTAGCAAGGGGTGAGTGGTGATCTCTTGGGGACGGTATTGGTCACAAATCCAATCAAACCAACAAGTCAGAGGTGACTCAGCCAATGTGATGGTTGACACTTGAATGACAGTTGACTAACTGTTGGTCAACTGTTGGTCAACTGTTGGCCGATGTGTCTGTCATTATCTCTGAAGTCCCTCTAATGTGTTGGTAGTGTGTTGGTGATAAATTTTTTTATCTTGTTTAATATGCAGATGTTGGTGATCAATTTTTTAAAGTAACTTTTTTGCTTTCTTAAATTTGCTGGTATATGTTGAGCTTCGCTAGTAATGAGCTGAAATTACCAACTTCTTGTTCAACCCCATCTTGTTTAATGTGTTTTACCCGATCTCCTCAAGTCATACAGTATCAAGAAGAGTGGATGTTACATCTACCTTACGTTTATTAATTTTCATAGACTAATTCTTAGGGAAGGAAAAAGTTTGAAGTCTTTTATGGTCATTTACTTTTTGATATGACTTGTGGTGGCGAAGTTTCAGAAGTGTTTAAAGACTTAGCTGATTCTTTGGAAAGGTCTTACAATAAATTTCTAACTGTTTTCATGTTTTTCCTTGTCGGCCGTGTTGGTCGTATGTCATGTCAAAAACTGCAAGAAATCTAAACCCTGGAGAATTTTCTTTGCACCCTACCATCTATGCAACTCCACCCTAAGATGTTGCACCTCCTTGAAAGGGGTACCTCTTAAATTAATCCCCTTATGAACTTGTTCTATCTTCCATGAATGACTGACTGGATGATTTTTCAGTTACTGCATAATGTATTTTAGATATGGCTTTGTGACATTTAGAACAGCTGAAGAGGCAAGGAAGGTTCAAGAAATGGTACGTTTATTTACATCAGCTGTCAATAACTGTTTGGATTTGTTGGGAGCCATTCTGAAAAATGGAAGAATAATGTGCATGAATCTCAGGGAATATAATTACAAAACCTAAGAACATATCTAAAAATCAATAAATTAACACTTGTTATATACCTAGCCTTTCACTCAACAAAACAAGCACTGGGATTGGTTGATTCTTTGTCACATGGCCCTGATCAAATTCAAATGTATCCCGACCAGGATACAATTCCGCGGTTGTTGCCTGCTCTGGATGTTTTGCTGCGATTGTTGCAGGAAAAGTCTATATAACAAAGCACTTAATGTCTGGTCCCTTGGGAAACTAGTTAGTTTAGTTTTCCCTCGAGTCTCGGGAAACATCAGGACTCTTGGGAAAACAAAACTAACTGTTTCCCTCGGGACCATACATTAATTGAGTGCATATTAAACTAATCAATTTTCATAAAGACATCGGTTCTAGGGAAAATAAAAATATCCCAACAACTAGGGTTTCTGGAGAATTAACATTCAATCACAAGTGTGATTTAAACAGTGGCTGTAAGACAAAACTAAAACAACTATCTTAGAAAAACGTTCATTTTGCAGAGATTAGTGGACTGGAATGGCAAGTTGTTGCAAGTTGATATGGCAGTGAAAAGAAAAGTAAGATCATCAGCCAGTTATTTGAGTATTTGTTTATTGTTTTGGTTGTAATAAATGCATATTACATAAATCCTTGGTATACAATCATGTCTGTCATGAAGACTTTAAGGAAGCCTTACAGGGAATGCATAAAACAATCCTTTAGCATCTTTTGACATCCCCTGTAGGGTCCCCTTAGCAATTCATTAGACACTTCTTGGTTTTCAAGCAACACGTTCTCTGTTGACTTTTGAAAATGTAATAAGTCAACGGAGAACATGTTGCTTGAAAACCAGGTAATTTATATAATTATTTTAAGCTTTGTAGATTATTTGATTGTTTCTAATTTTCAGACATTGACACGTGCCATTCATCAGCAACATGCCATGCAGCAGAGATACACTACACCATTAATTTGTATGGATAAACCGGTAAGTGAGCATTACACAGAACTTTTACAGTGTACCCTCAAATATTCTGAAAAGTTCAAAGCTTGGGACAATACCCTTGCACTGCTCTTTAATGATTTAATGACCAATGTGTCCAACTTTGTCAGACTTTTGATGGAAGATCAGTCGTGAAAGTGTAATCACTGGTATATTAATTTTTGGATGATTCCCTTTTGCTGTAATTTTGTCCTTTTACCTGTTTAGAAAACATCTTGTATTCAGTAAATTGTTCATGAAGTATCCATTGATCTGTGAGCCAGAACTTGATCACACTAATAAATGGCCATAAGTAGAAACTTTGATTCAGTCTAGGGTTTGTATGACAGTATTTCAAATAAAAGGTAATAATTACCTAGTTTTGAGTGTAAGATGTCATTACAAAGGCTTCAAGTTGAACTGGTCTCACCTTTGCTTTGGACTAGACTACTTTCCAAGAGAACTTGAAATCAAATAAAATTAGAGTCTAGAATTCAATTGAATAAAAATTCATCAATCAAAAAAGGACAATTTTTGTGGTCTTGTTTCATGAAAGGCCTATAGGATAATCACTGTTTATTAAATTGTCAACCTCGGATAGTGCATTTCGCATGCTCTGATTGGTTCACTCAATCTCAGTTATTAGCTAATATACCTTAGTTTGACCTGATATGGTAAATGATTGCGCTAAGCATTGCTAAGCTAAAAATTTCTTACCCGGAAAGAAAAAATTCTCTCTGAATAAAGCCAAAATGGAAAAAAACCCTTTTTTTGTGGAAAGTTTGGATCAATTCCGACGTTTAGAAGTACGCAAAAAGGCAAGAAATGTTTTTGTGATGAGCCTACGTCTGTCTGACCACAAGGTATTACACAACATTGCATCTTCATCAAGTTTTTTGATTTCGCTCGGGTTTTCTCGCTTCCTTCGTTCGTAATTCTTACTTCCAAATTTTTGGAGTTTAAGGAATTTAATAAAACAATAATTTAATCCATTCGTGCTTGTTGGATATGAGACTGGTTACAGCCAACTCGGCGCTACATGCCTCGTTGGCTATTTACCATCTCATAGACAATGCAGGCTCATGGAATAATTGTTGGTTATTATAATCATTTTGTTATTTTCAGATTTGGTCACAGGATTTTAATCAAGTAATTATGGTTCGACATGATGGATATTGGGCGACATCATCTGTCTAAGAGCCTAAAAGTAGCTATAACTGAATGAAATTCCTTATTGTAGTGACAGAATCAGTAGGATTTATGTTGTGTTTTTTAACTTTCCAAGAAAACCTGTTTTACTATGTATCATGTTAAGATCTAGGAATTGATAAATTCTATAATAATTAATTAAATTATTAATAAATCAAAATTCATATAACACTAGGAATAAATCATAACGATGTTTCTTGAAATATGTGTTCATATTGTTCTATCTTTTGTCCCTGAAGTATAAGGGCCTCTTCAAAGTGTCAAATATGGATGTAAAAACATCTTTGATAATATATTTAATTTAATTGAACATTAAACTATGCGAAGCAATGTACTTACTTGATATTAAAAACTTGCTTTACCAGATGGTAATGACTTATTTTGTTGTTATTGACTCTCCTGAAATCAAGATTTTATATCTCTCAACCATCCCACTTCCTGGCCTTTCCTGTTTTTTCAATGAATTAAGTTGAGAGGAAAAAACCCTTTTTGTTATTCTCCATAAGGAGTCACTTTTGCATGATAAGTTCCTATGGGTAGAATTTTACAACTAAGATAATACCATACAAATTAAATTCATGCTTACTGCTGAAGCGTCATGTACCCTGCTCAATGAAGTAAGGTATACATTTAAAGAACTACCTCAGGATTGAGTTACTGGGGTGATGTGGTACCTACCCCTGATATGTTAGGATTAGCAGGTAGGAAATGAGCGCCTAGTTTGTTTACGTACGTAAGGACTCTGGGGAATTGTTAGTTATTTGAAAGTTCAGTACGTACTTGAAAAACCTTCAGTAACGTTTTCCAGCTAAATAATAATTTCTTATTCCCTTTACCATGAGGTGAAATATTAACTTGAATTTTATTTAAAGAGGAAGATATCAAATAAACACCTGAAAAAAATCAACATCCATAGTACTTTATTGGCCATTTTTCCAAAATAAAACATCAAAACTAGAAAAACGTTTTTTTTTTTCAAATTTCAATCCACAACCATCTTTGCTAAATTCATCAACAAAATACTAAGTCTCATTGGGAA
>NC_090870.1:2800685-2815685 GCF_036669935.1 Montipora foliosa | reverse complement strand
TAAAAATATGGCCGTCACCCGTAACATTTACCCAGATGAAATGTTGTTCGATAAAAAATATATCTAGACCAAAACGCCCATTATCGTTTGGAAAAATCTTAAAATTACAAGGACCAAACATACTTTCAACCTAATAACTCAACTTTTCTAAAACTAGAATCTGTATGGTTAAAATTCCAAAAAAGTACCTCGTAGTTAGGGCGTCACGATACTGCTCTGAACTTCTGCAGTTAAAATTAAGGTTCCCAGACAAGTTACAAAAACGAGGTGATCAATAAAAATACCACCGCAGACGGCGTTCTCACTTTCTGGGGACTCTTTCCTGAAAATATGAACAATCTAGGACCATTCGCTCCAACGCAATAAGAAAAAGTCTGAATCTCAAGCCTTGTGAAACGCTCCATGGTTTGATATGCCATTAAAAGCATCAAAGAAAGTCAAACTCTTCCCAAATGCCCGCAATGGATCCAAAACCTTCGGATTGCCGCCACATTTGAATCTCATCTCAAAACGAACGTTCATGAGCATTTCCACGTTAAAATATAAAGTAGGTAGCTCGCAAGAAGAGTTTTTCTAAATCTTAAGCCTTGTGAAACGCTTCTCCATGAGTCTCCTATTACATGTAGGATTTTCTCGCGAGAAAGACAGCGAAACAACATGACAATTTCGCCATGATTTCGGGCAATTCCTTCCATGAAACAACAACATGTGCCCTTGGTAACCTCCCAAGAAGGTTCCAGAAGCTGTTTGTTACGTAACAACTCCAAAAATAGCCGTGAAAACCTCAAGAAAAGCACGTGTTTTAAATGCAAATGTCCCTTCGGGTTGGGTCACGTTCGTTACGCTAGAAGGTTTTCAATGGACAAAATGGAGCATAAAAATGAAATGTTGTCTACAAAGCTAAAACCAAGCAAAACATAATTATTTCGGCCCTTAGTGTGTTTTACTGTGCAAATTAAAGTGTTATCATGACTTTGGAGAAATTTGTAGAAATTTTGCATTTTTGATATATGTTACACAATTGTACATGTCTATTGTGCTACTGATCTAAAGAAAATCCAGCAGGAAAATCCAGACATCAAGTTGGAAACCTCTCCTTAAGATGTTTTTCCGTATGGAGCAGAAAAGCTGATTGAACTGTTAGGACAATTCACCGCCAAGATTAAATCAAACACCATTACAAAAACTGACAAGTTTCTCGTGACAAAAACAAATGGCAAGTGTGTATTGAGCTACAAAACATGTACGACCCTGGAGTTACTGGATGTCAAAATCAACGCCAACACCCTTGAACACGCAAATCCGGAGATCATGCAAATTCTTCACAAACACAAAGGAATGTTTGAAGGAATGGGCAACATCAAAAACATACAAGTAATGCTAGACATTGACCCATCCATTAAACCAGTCGCTCAATGACCCTATCAAGACCCCACAGCATGAAAACAGCAGTAAACAGCAAACTTGAAAAAATGCGAAAACAAGGAATTATTGGGAAAGTTGAAGGATCAACCCCCTTGCTTTCACCGCTTATTGCAGTAGCCAAGAAGGGCGGAGATGTTCGTCTTGTGCTCGACATGCGCATCCCAAATCAAGCAATCACACGACGCCGCTGGCACACGCTCGCCAAAGAGTCACGCTACATTACAGCCTTCCAGACCCCAGATGACAGGCCACATGGGAGCCTGCCCCTCAGGAGAATACTTCCACAAAGTCATCAACCAAATTATCAGAGATGTTCCAAGCTGTGAGAACATATCCGACAACATATGGCTATGGTCCAAGAACATGGATGAGCACATCAAGCAATTAGACCAATTACTCGAAACTCTCCAAAACAACGGCATCACGCTCAAACTCCCCAAATGCACCTTTGGAGTGCGTGAAATCAATGCCTTTGGCCACATTGTCTCTGGTCAAGGAATCCGCCCCGATGACAAGAAGATTGAAGCAGTAACCAACGCTCCCTGCCAAAATGCGCATCAGAAGTACATCCGTTCCTCGGATTGACAAATTATTGTTCCAGATACGTAACTGATTACAGCAGCGTCACGTACCCTCTACGCCAATTGACCAAGACCACAAGTTCCATTCATTAGGGAAAAGAACAAGATGAAATCTTCATAAAACCCAAGCAAGCTCTAGCAAGTCCACAGGTATTGGCACACTACAGCCTCACCCCACCAACTCGGCTTGTAGTAGACGCATCAACCTGGGCATTAGGAGCAGTATTGCTACAGCAGCGAGCAGATTCCACTGACCAATTGCCTATGGAAGTCGCTCACTAACAGAAGTTGAAATGAAATACGCTCAACTGCAGAAAGAATCTCTTGCAATTGTATTTGGCTGCGAACACTTCCACCAATATCTGTATGGAAGACACTTTGAGCTAGAAACTGACCACTGCCCACTTGAACATATCTTTTCAAACTCATTAATTATTCATGCAGCTCTTACCCAACCAGAGCAACGTATTCTGGTCAGGTGGATGGGTTTAGAAACCCAATGAAAATCTAGTTGAAAACACGGCCGTGTTTGAAACGATTTCAAACACGGATGTAAATTTTCTTAATCTGCATATTGACGAAGCAACAAAAACACATGGCGATAAACAACTTTATTAAATCACACATTTTACGAAACAAACTTTAAACCTAAATTATTTACTGCTAACATTGAATGTTACAGTACAGTTAGTAAACTGCCCAAAACAGAAAAGGCCATTCTTTTTCTAAATTTAAATCTCGCTTCATGGTGGCGACCTCGTGTTTTGGTTCACTTTCAACCTTGCTGTACAATTCCGACCTAAAATGGCACTGACGTTAGAAATTTTATCAGACTAGATGCACACGTTACCTCAGAATAGCGCTGGCCACGCACTTTTCCTCTTCTTCGCTAGTTTTAGGAGGTCTAAATCTGCACTCTGTCATTTGCTTTGCGAAGCAACGTGTTCGCTCAGAACTGACAAACAGCTACGTAACAACGTGACATCAGTTGATGAATATTCAAAAATTGTCACAGCGCAGCAATTAGGTGATAGGATCATGCATATTTTTTTGAGGATCATGGACATTTCACGTCTCAAATATAATAGTTGAACTGAGAAAACTTATTCAAATGATAATTTAAACTAATTTTCTTTTGTTGGAGAAGTGATTTCAAAAACTTGTGCTTCGTGTTTCATCGGGGTTTCAAATACTGGAAAATGATAAAAGCACTTGGCCTGCAGCCTCGTGCTTTCATCAGTTTTCTTGTGTTTGAAACCCTGATGAAACACTCGCAGTCGTTTTTGAAATATTACTTCAAGCCAAAGATCAGTTTTCAAGGCAAACCCACCCCCGCCAGAGTAGAAAGATGGGTTCTACGACTTCAAGAGTATGACTTCAGGGTAGTCTACCGACCAGGAAAACACAACCTGGCTGACTCATTGTCACGCTTACCCACCAAGTTACCACGGAGTAACATGAAGCATGTGCCAATAGAACTGATACGTTCACTATCTGGCCAAGCAGCTAACACCACAAGAAATCCAGCAAGCATCTGCGGTAGATGAAGAACTGACGCAGATTAGCGACAACCTTCAGAAAAACAAGCCTCACAAGCTCCCTTCACAGTACAAACACATATCAGAAGAACTCTGCATCACCGACCAAAACATCCTACTGCGAGGCAACCGCATAGTACTTCCTACCAAACTCAGGCAAAGAGCAATCTCCTTGGCTCATGAAGATCATACGGGTATGACAAAATGTAAACAACACATCCGTTCGAAACTGTGGTGGCCTCAGATGGACCCCCAAGTTGAAGGACACATTAAATCCTGCCATCCGTGTCAAGTTACCAGCCGGCCGGAACGACCAGAACCAGTTTGTCCGACTGAGCTTCCAGAAAAGCCCTGGATACACCTGGCTATTGATGTGTGCGGACCATTTCCCAGTGGAGAATCGGTAGTAGTCCTTACTGATTACTACTCGAGATGGCCAGAGGTGAAAATCCTAAAGTCAGTGACATCCGCCAACACTTTAGACTGGCTCGACGAAAAACCGTGACCGAATATTGGCCACAAGCTAACGGCCAAGTGGAACATTTCAACCAAAGCCTCTTGAAACACATCTTGACTACTAATGCTACTAACAAGGATTGGAGGAAAACATTGCCAACTATGCTTCGAAATTACAGGTCAACACCTCATCAAACAACTCAAGCAACACCAGCATAACTCCTCGTGCACCGCGAGCTGCAAACGAAACTACCAAGGATAAGTTATGACCAAGAAGAGAATGACAGCAAGCTCAGAGAAACAGACCACAATGCTAAGCAGCGTGGGAAAGAGTATGCCGATTCCAAAAGAAGAGCAACGACCAGAGATCTCAAACCTGGAGATTTAGTACTACTCCAACAGAAACACAGGAATAAATACACCAGCACCTACAATCCAGAGCCCTTGAAAATAATCCAAGTCAATGGATCTCAAATCCTAATGCGAGACGCTAATGGAAACATGTATAGTTGAAACTCCTCTCATGTTAAGCAATACCGAGAAGATCCAAACCTACCAACAGCACCACAACCTGATGAAGAAGAACTTGAAACAACCTCTGGAACACCAAACACAAGGAATCCAGTCAATGCAGACAAATTAGTAGACACCAAGACACGCTCGAGTTTGGGGCAAAATCAGTTTATTGAAAACTATAAGCGATAAAATAGAAACCCCCAGGGTGGGTAGGGAGGGTAAAACTAGCGAGGATGACCGCGAATGACCTTTGATATGACACAAAACCCGATATGACCAAGGAGAAACTTGATACGAGTGTCAAAAGACAAAACCGCGCAAAAGGAGTGTCCCTAATTAAGTATTTTGACAAAGCCAAAACAACCACCCCACCTGCAATTGGAATGCCAGTTCCACCTCCTGATCCACCCAACATTCCAGTGCGAACATCAGGACAAGACAGAAGACCCCCAAACTGTTTGGAAGACTATATCCGAAAATAATGAACTGTGACACCGATAAATAGAATTGAACCAGATTAAGGGTGAATTGCGACTGGTAGACATCTTCGTACATCAATAGTTTATCACATAACTCGAAGAACTGCACTACAGAAAGGGAGGAATGTCTTATCGAACTGTTGTCATGTTATCAGTAAACAATGGTCGCTTAGTCCGAACGTACTAGAGTATGATGATTGATTCAATTAAGTCGGAATGTTTAAGTTGTGATTTTGACATTTAAGATTATAGTTCTAATTTTATATTGAGTGGCGTGTACCCACCAACTAGGAACGAGATCTATAAAGTATCATGAACACAAATACAAAACCAATAAAAACAAGTCAGTTACTGAAAAAACTTGTTTTTCCTGAATATTGGCTGTTGTTGTGTTTTGGGCTGAATATTGTCCATAACCTATTATTATCTATTAACTTTTAGTGCGAAAGTAGAAGAAAAAAGAAAACGAGAGGCTGAAAGGAGAAGTGTAGAAGAAGAACAGGTAGTTTTATTTATTCAATTTGGTAGACTGAAAAAAAAAAGCTGTCAGACTGGAAATGTTTTGGTCCAGTTAGATACGTCCAATTACTTCTTTTTTTTGTTCAGTGCAACTCAAGTGACTAACCTCAATGGAATTTGATCATCTGGGTGAAAGTAGTCCTGGGAAGGACTTTTGGTGGACTGACTCTGAAGATGGATAAAGGGGGTACATGTAGTTTCTAAAGAAACTGTGGTGCTGCATCGGTGGGGAAGTGGTACACAAAAATTTGGTTTTATCAGCGGAGTTGATATTGTAAATTGACCATGGTACAGGGATTCCAAATTCCATTGAGATATCTAACTCCTTGGCTCAAACCATCCTCTATTTCAAGTGACTCACTGTTTTAATAAAATCATTATTTTGATTATTGAAATGATTTCTTTCTTTAATTTCAATTCCAGTCTGAGGCAAAGCTAACAAACACAGATGATTCCTATTTTTTTTAAATTTTATTTCTTTCAGGAGAGGAAAAAGCAAAAAATCCAAGCAAATTTTGCAAATTTTTTCATCAAGTCCTGTAGTAGCATGCCAAAGGTAATCAAGTTGCAATGATCAACTTAAAGTGCATCAGGTATAGAGCATTCAGAGTCTTATGCTCCTTGTTCCAAGGAAGAGGACTTTCTTTGTTTTTAGCAAATGCCTTAATTAAACCAAGCCATAAAGCCCTTGTGTGAATCACTTTTTATTGTGGTAGTGCACTGCACTACACACAATGTCACCGAGTTGTAAGAGTGTAAGTCCGTGGTGTCAATGGGCCGCAGCACGTGCATAACTCACCAACATAAACAGGTCTGTTGGAAGGGTGCTTGAGTTTCTACAAAATGAGCGCCAAAATCGGCAAGAATTTGTGACACTGATGAATAATAAAGCAGCTGCTATTTCCAAAACGATGGAATTACCTGGTGATAAATAACTTCGTCTAGGAGAGTAAATTTTTGACTTTGCAGAAACAGTGGTCAACCTCAAGAGTTAAGAGATTATGATCTTTATTCGCACATTTCCTGCCAAACTTTATAACACTTGAAAGATAAAAAAAAACAAAAATCCGGTGTCTTGCCATCATTTTGACAGTTTTGTTTCACGACCGCTGAATTTGACGATGCTTTTGATTTTGTGATTTACTTGATGTGCAGCCAAAAGTACGATAGAAAAATTAAATGTAGCAAAAATCTACCAAAATGTTTTTTACCGATGGTAATTTTGTATATTTGTGGTTCAAGATTTATGTTATTTTCACATTGCAAATGTTGTTGCTGATGGCAAAAATTATATTTCATTCTTGATCGACACTTCCTGAAAACTTGCCTCTGCTCTTCCTAAAAACTGTGTATCAATATTTATTTACTTTTTCATCCATATTTGTATATTTTGTTTTCTTCAATCTTTCTGGGTTTAATATTTTACTAGTAACCACATGTATTCTCAGGACATGTACCATGGCACTACTGTGATTTATGGTACCAAAACAATACCGTGTACAATTAGAGCTACATATTACGCAAAGACTAACCTTGAATCTCCTGGAAAACAAAACGCATCTCAATTGACAATTATGGAATAAAGCGCTGAGTATGTTACTGCACTACCACATGTACGCATTGCGTGCCTATTTTTAGGACTTGGCGTAGCAAAAATTGAGATTTTTTACCAGTGCTAAAAGATCACACTGCACTGTAACTAACATCTTTGAGAATGTTTTGAGTTTGAGTTCATGTTTTGGTTAGCATCCATGGTTGTCTTGGGGAACGGGTTTGGCAAGTAGTGTCAGCCCTTAATTGTCTTCTACTACCTACGATTATTCCCCAACACAGTTTCACACAAGTTATGCTTATTGGTTCTCTAGTACAAGCAGTTTTCTCAGAGTACGTCGGTTTCTCAACCATCATTTGATTTGCTCTAATTGATTTTATTCTCCCTAGATAATCCACCACTTGCACTTGCTTAGACATATCCTTTATTTGAGTTATTGCTATGTTGCTGATGCCAATATACACTGTACTTATTAATTAAACATCAGGTTGCTGCAGAAAATGACAGTAGGTTCAAGCCATTTGAACCTAAAGCGGGAATGAGTCTATCTCCAGTTACACGCAAAGAATTATCCCTTGATGCTAAAAACACATTAGATGCAGAACTTCAAAAGCAGGTTTGAGCATGTGGGAGTGTGTGGTGGTATCAAAGATAAAGTTGCTCCATGTACATCTAGTAATAGAGCGACTTTCGCATGACCTTATAAAATGAACATAAAAACACAACGTAAACAAAAATGCAAAACATTAATTGGCTTATGAAACAAAAACAAACAAGCGCAAATTTTCATTGGCTTAGCGAACACGGATGCAAAGAACGTCATCTCTCTATGGAACCTTCTGGAAAGTGATTGGGGTTTCGAATTGCCATCATTTGAAATGCAGTAATGTGATTGGGCAATCAAACTGTTTCCTGCCCTTATTAGGAGTTTCTTTGGTGGGAATAAGGAGGAGGTTTGTTTTAAGCTTGTCAAACATTGGTACGTGAAGCAAACTGCGAACACTTTTTCAAGGTCATATGAAAGTCACTCTAATGATATTGGATAAGGCCAAGTATGATAATATGTAGATCAGGGAGGGCATTATTGTGTCACATCTCCCAAGATCTGCACAATTCATTATGCACCTGTCAGCTAATTTGGCACCCTCTGAACCTCTCCTGATGTAATTTGACCAGTGGATTTTCTATTATTGGATGACTGACATTGTTTTTATATCAAAATGCTGGCTGCCAAGCCAGAAATTTACCTGGAATTGATTGGATGGACTATTCAGTTTTGTCACGAAAAGATGTACAACTACCTACAACCCTTATTGATTGTATCCTAGAAAACTGCCTTAATCAGGTCATCAAGTACCCCACACAGGGTAAAAATATACTCATCTAATGTTCACTTCAAATCCTAATTTGCTTTCCAATGAAGTTCATGTTCCAAGTCCTAGTAATGATCATGATGCAGCATTCTTTGAACTAAACCTTAAGCCAAGGCTATTCAAGGGAAGTGAATGTTTCTATGGTATGCTTCCACATGCTTAAGTTGTACAGTTGATGACCCACAGCAACAGATCTGTTTCAAGAATGAAGGGTGGGTTGATAGTTCCAAGTTTTGCGTCAAAAAAATGGTCAAAACTCCATTGCCTATTGAGGGGCTGTCCTCTGGAATTCCATAGGTCGTTCAAAATGTTCTATTTTAGATTGCACAGACATGAAGTCCTTTTTGAAAAATATCATTAAATGTTATGCCTTTAACGATTTTAATTTCAAGGTCTTAGTCCCGCAAAATTTTAGATTGTTTTCATAAATGCCTAGTATTTTATTATGATTTATTTTATTTTTATTCCCTTGAATGTCGTATTTAGAATTTTTAGCATTTCATCACTAATTTGTAATTTGTACACGACCCCACAAGCTTTTAGCTTTGAATTTAATATTGTGTAAATTGTATTGTATTGTATTTAGTGCTTGCCAAAACAATCATCGGTCACCCCAAATGCAGACTGTGCAGACCAGGGGTAAAATATGGTGTTACCCTCCCTATTATTGAGAGCTAACCGTAAACAGGCTAACCTGAATGATATTTAGGCCTAATTCAGGCTAACTGAATTTTCATTTTACAGACGGTTTGCACAGTCTGCATTTTTCAGTGTCCCAACGATCATTGAGGATGAACTCTATTGTTTACGACTTCCCTAGCGGTATGCAATTACCGGTATCTAAAAATCCCACTCCTAAAAACCCATGCACGGAAACCTTCACTCTAACAGTGTTTATTTTTATGATTTTTGATGGATGAGCAGATGTGGCTACATCTTATTATGATGACCGATTTAGTGAAATTGAGGCATTTTCTCACTGCCATTTTCTCCAAAACAAAGTCGGTGACCCCCAAATTTTTTTTCTTTTTTGGAGTACATGTAAGTACTTTATGACCTAACTCTCAGCAAGAAATGAAGAAAATTTCACTGTAGGAAAATTTTGGCACTAACGTCCTTAAAGCATTTGAAAAGTGCATTTTGTGTGGCAGTGCTTGGAATGATATGGTAATTTTATTAAATATTATTGTCAATGGTTTATTGATAAACAAGAGATGTTTGTTACCTCAAAACTATGTGCTCTCTTGTACATGTACCTAGTTCTTGAACAATCTACAGGCACGGCCAAGTGTTGGCAAGAATAGTTAAAATCAAGTTTTACTTTTAAGAAAATGACAAAGACTTCTTTTTGGGTTTACCTCTTTAAAGTTCAAGACAACTTTAGCTTGAAGAATAAAGTTCAGAATCAGTCTTGTTTGATTTAAATGTGTGAGTGGTTAATGGAAGCTGGTAACTAAAACGTCTTTCATGTTTTCAAAGGACCATCACCTTTAGTCTGCAAATGATTAACTTTTATAGCCAAGCAGGGAATTTTCTTGGGGAAGCACCCCATATTGCATTCTCTGTGATAGTTGAGTTGTACACTTCTTAATTTGATGCTTTGATGCCAATTGATTTTCTTGCAGCAAAACGTAGAATTGTATTTAACTCAAATAGAGAGGAGAAAACCAAGACCAAAGTACACAAAGACAAAGCTCACCACCATTCCTGAAATAACAGAGGGTACTTCCGATTTTACAATAGACAATGAGACTGTCACTGTTGATGAGAATAGCAATTCAAGCATTGAAATTATTGAACCAAGTAACATGAATGGTTCACCTTCAAGAGCAGGGCTGAAATACAAGCTGCTTCAGTTCCATAAAAACTACAGACCAGCATATTACGGAACATGGAGGAAAAAAAGCAGAAAAATATCTCCAAGGAACCCTCTTAAAAAAGACATGGTACATGTAGTCTTTGAATAAGTGTTAGTCTCTCTTAGATCCAAAGTGACCTTTTAACTTTTTGTGGGGTTGGTAATTTCATTAAAATTAAGTGAATTAGTGTCGGTAAGGCGTGCCTCAATACATCTACCAAACAACACTACCCTGTAGCTGCTACACTGCTAGGATATAGTTATTTATTTGAAGTATGGTCTACAGAATTCAGGGTTAACCCATTGACTCCCGGGGGTTCCCCATTGACAAGTAAAATCATCTGGCATTTGACAGAGTAAAATACTACAATGTCAGTCCGACTGGGTTAGGGGTCAAATGGTTAAGAGAGAGAGAGAGAGAGAAATAAAACTTTGCATTTCTTTCATTGTTCTGCATTGGTCACCACCTCCCAGTTTATTATGTTCTCCTTTTGACTACTTCTGGCTAGCAAAATGCAAAAAATCTTTTGAACTTGTTAGGAACTGCTTGATTATGAGGTGGATAGTGATGATGAATGGGAAGAGGAGGAGCCAGGGGAAAGTCTATCCAACAGCGAGGTGAGTAAATTGCACATTGTAGAATTATGAGACAAAAATTTAAAACACAGTTATGGGAAAAGTTTCCATTTAGTAACATTTACAGAGAAGGATCACATAGAAAATATATTTTTTAATAGACTCCAAGGTTAGAGGAGAAAAGGCAGACATTAAAAAATCAAGTAAACAAGACTAGCTGAGGCAGTTAAAGTACATGTAATGTCCTTATTCTCCCAGATTCACTTCAAGTATAACTCTGAATACTGTAGGGGAAGGGAAGAGGGTTTAACCAAATAAAGAGGTTTAGTACTTTATAATTAAAACACTAATTTAATTTCTCTTCAACAAAACATTGGTAAAACATAATGCTAACCAACTTTTAATAGGGAGTTTAAGCAGAGACGATGGCTACGGCAACGGAAACGTCATTCCAAAATATAACTTCGTTCTATCGCAAGTTCCTTGCAATAATATTATTCAGTCTTGTTCAAGTTGTACAATGCTTGCAAACTATCCCATAACTGGTTTGGTACAAGTGGTTTTAAAGTAAAGTCAGCAAATAAATAGTTCGTTGTTGTGTATGCTCACGTTGTCACCAAAACCTAAAGTTTGGTGATTTCATGTTGTTGTTTTGTTGAGTGCAACAAAGAAATGCACAGAAATTCATGCTGCATACACGTTATTCCAAAATGGCCACTGATTTATGCGGATACAAATTGGCCCTTGATGCCTCGTTCAAGATAAAATGTTCTTTTGAATTTTAAGCTTAAGAACGAGGCATCAAGGGCTAATTTGAATAAAAACAAAAGAATATTTAAATGGTGGCCATTTTGGAATAAGGTGTATGTGCAGCATTTTTAACCAATAATATTTTTGCTTTATGGCGTTGTTGTCGCCATAGCTGTCATCTTTGCTTTAACTCCCTAATATAAAATCATACAACCCATTGTTTTTTTCTCAGGGTGAAGATGAGGGTGATGGTGAGGATGATGATGAAGATGATGATGGGTTTTTTGTTCCCCATGGTTACCTGTCAGATGATGAGGGTGTGGCAGAGGATGAAGACCTGGAAGATAGTAACAGCAAGGAAGGCGATGATGGAAAGGTATTAAAGGGCTCTGTCTGAGTTGATTATTATTGAGGCTTCATAAGGTTAAGTGACAGCAACCTCAAATATTTGTCTTTAATGGCAAGAATATCTTTACCCATACCAAGCATGTTTTGCTAATTTTGCTTCCAAATTTCACCCTTACTGCATTGTAAAACTTAATTAAACAAAATCAAGAGTCACTTGTTCGACTACCAAGGCATAATGTAGTGAACGGCATCAGCTTATCCCCCAAGATGACATCACTAACTGCTTTGCATTGCAAAAATTCTTCCAAAACTGATAAGTTGTTTGTGATGATACCTCATAATGTCTGCATAGGATAAATGACTGCTGTTCATCAGAGGTGAAGGAGCTTTGCTATTGGTGGAACCATGGTGACATGAATAAATGAATAAACTAGTTGCGTAGGTACCCTGTTTTGCTCCACACTGAGGCAGCACCATCTTCTTTTGAAATTATAACCCCTTTTTTAGCAAAGATGGTATTTTCTATGATGCACTGAAATACAAGCAATCCATCTTGGATTCCCTATTCACTCGTGAAATTTTCCTCGCAGGTCAAGAGTGGTCAACATAAAAGAGAACAACAACTGGAAAAAGCCAAGGCTTGGGAAGCAGAGATGAAGAGAAAGTGTAAACCCATGAAGCCTGTTGCAGTGGGCTGCCTGTGGTCAAAGGAAGCATCATTCAACTTGACCCTCAAGAAATTTTCAGCATGCTTGCTTGTTGACGATCCAATACATGTTGAGAGCTCAAATTCAAATACTGGAAATAACCCTTCAACCACGGATTCCTCAAACAATAGTGGTGCTCTCTATGTACCAGATGAAGGTACATGTACTTTAACTTCAAATATTAATTCCCTAAAATTTTTAGTGTCAACAATAATCATCATCCTTATCAGTATCAACCTAAAATGAAAGCAATGTCACAGTGTTATTTACTCAGCCAAGAAGCCAAGAAGCCAAGCTCTGCACTGACTTCAACACCCAAGTTGAAGTGGGTTGGGAGTTGTACGGGGATGAACCGTGCAATGGAGCAGCAATTCCTGTCATGAGACCCAAATAAGCCCTGGCTCTGACTTGAGCTTTTTGCTTTTCACAGCCTACCACCAAATACAGGTGTAATATGCGACAATTTCCAGTAGTACTTTTTAAAGTGCCCCTGTGATTAAAAAAATCACTTCCTTTTTTCCTTCAGATTTTGAAAGTGTGTTTGCTTAAAACTTGACTGGCATAATTTTGATCTTCGATCTTTATCCAAAGGCCATTTACTTAGAGTGTAAGTTTTGAATTTCACGGTCCGGCATTACTCATGTTCAAAACTGACTGGTTGGATCCAGGGAAAGGTGGCGTCAAAGGATGACTAGCTTAAAATTAAATTTCATTGTGTGAATGCAGCTTACTATACATATATATGCAAAACCTGAGTTTAAAAGTCTGAAAGCCCAAAACTCCCGTGATGCACATTAATTCTGTGCCATACACGCATTGCATTCTTAAACTAGTGAGCCTTTAGTGTCATTTTCTCCTCAATCCAGCTCTCTCAAGATCTTAAAGTTAGTAATGGTGGACCATTAATTAGTTACTTAAATAGGAAAATTCCAGTTAAATTAAACAGGTGTCTTTTGGAAATCCAGGCTTAGTGTTCAGTTAACATAGTTTTGTAATCCAAAGAAAAATAAGAATTGATTTTTTACTCACAGGGGCACTTTAACAATAGGCATTCCTTAGTAACGTTTTGTTTATTTTACAGCCATGCCATTGCTTCTTAAAATTATTCATGGCAACACTGTTGGAATTCACAAGATAATGAGTCTCTTTAGGAAGCAATGGACATCCAAATGCCTATGCAGAGACGTCACTGATGAAGAAGTTAATGAAAATTGTTCCATCTCAAAACGACAAATTGAGAAAAAGATTCTAAACATTGCTACAAAAGAAAGAAGAACTGATCGCCTGCGCTGGTATGTGCACAAACATGTTCTGGAGAAATTTGGCCTTGAAAATCTGACAATGGTGGATGGCTTGAACTGCTATGATTCATCTGTCCATACAACCATGTTTCCTGTCTCCCCTGCATCAACTAATTCTCAAAGTATCAAACAGTTTGTCAGACCTGTGTCAACAGCCCTTCAGGAGACTGCGAGTCTAAAACTAAAACACAATTCTCAAGAGCCTCCTAACTTGCCTTCACCAATGGAAGTGGACAGCACAAGGCTATCACAAAATCCCTGTCGGCCAACGATGCAAAGTTCTAGCATTTTTGGTGGAGAATTGCCTGTGGAGAATAAAATGCTTATCAACATTTCACAGGCATGTAACCCAACTTTCATTAGTGATAAAAAGACTTCCACTAACACCACAAGTCAAGATTTTTCTTCTCAAAATATCCAAAGTAAATCTGTTGACTGACCCATATTTCCACTACACATTGGATAGATTTGTACATAGTGCACCACCATGTGTCATGCAAAGGTTGTTGATTGAGTTTCCTGATTTTGAATTGGTATTCTGTTATTTTTTTTTCTTGTTCTCCACATCAGTATTTAACTGACTGGACTTTTCTGTGCCATCTTTAGTTAATTAACAGCCTTGGTGTGACAAGTGTAAGGGTGCTTGTATTTCATTAAAATTTAGATTTTGTCAAGGAATGTTTTGTGATTTGCGCTTAAGCTCTATTTTTACTATGACAACATAACTTCCAAGCATCGTTCACTTGCTCAGTCAAGATTAAACAATGATAATGTTGGCGAGAATAAGAATGCTACAAACAATAATTCAATGAGAATATACTATTCTTCTGCAACAGCATTTTACATTTTTTGTACATTTCTGCTATTCTTGACCTGACAACCATAAACCATGTTACATGTACACAACCAAGTTTTAGGTCTTGTGGAGGTCATGTGCAACCAACAATACTTTATCTCCTCAGTGAACATCCACACCGTTCAACCAAAGTTTATTTCCTTGAAAGCTGCTGAACACTTGAAA
>NC_090870.1:2793185-2795685 GCF_036669935.1 Montipora foliosa | reverse complement strand
TGATTGAATCCAAGCCTTCTGTACCCCAGGCATAATCACCAGGGTTTCCATGGAGACGGAGAATATTGCTGGACAAGGAAAGCAATGATAACATTGTCATGAAGGATTGCTGATTTCAGGACAAGATAAATAATTTCAATTTATTACAGCTCACTAATGGCAAAATTAATTCAGTGGGACATTGATATTGTCAAGTTCATCCTCAAGAGGTTTTCCCTTAGTACATAAAATTAACAATCCTACCACTTTGAAGTAAATTATTCACTTTGAACCCCATCACTTACAAAGGAAATGCAAGATTGCCTGGATGACCGTCTTCACCAGTAGTACCTGTAACGACCATTGACAGACAACTTTAACATGCACAAAATTAATGCAATATTGATTTTTTTCAGCAGGGGTGCAGGAACAGCACAGTGGTCAGAGCACTTGCCTCCCACCAATGTGGCCCAGGTTCGATTCCCAGACTCGGAGTCATAATTATGTGGGTTGAGTTTGTTGATTCTCTACTCTGCACCAAGTGGTTTTTCTCTGGGTACTCCGGTTTTTCCGCCTCCTCAAAAACCAACATTTGACTTGAGTTGAATTAATTGTTGATCTCAGTTTACAGTGTCCCTAATTAGTACTAGAACGACTAGACACTTCCTTTCCGTATGTTTCGTACCTAAAATGGCTATTTTATAAGCATCAGAAATAAGCCTATTTGGCTCAGTGTCAAAATGGTCAAGGGACTGAGGTGTTGAATGAGGGATATAAAGAACACAAGGTCACATGGAGTATCAAAGTTCCAAACATGTCAGTGACTGACTGGATATGTCATTTTGACAGAATGAGTCCATACCATTTAAATTAATGTTTGTGGACAAGATATCCAAAGCTCCAATGCTTAAAGAACCACTACACTTGACCTCTGGCAGACCACCCAAATTTTGGAATCACAGATTTTTAAGACTAATCTTTATAACAAACTGGATATTCATTTTGCTTTGTAGGCACTTCATAATTCCTTGCCCATTTAAATATTATACAGTGTGTTAGAAGATACACATATATGCCTGCCCCATTTCAACTGCGGGCCAATCGCCAGGTCAACGTTTAAAAAGCCCTATTCAAGCCTGCTCTGGTTTCTTTGCAACAATGCGATGATCTTTCACTTAGAAAATCAAATTATAATGTTTAAATAATAATTTAACCTCATAATCTGAGCTGAAAATAATACCTTGTGCTCCTAAGCTCCCAAAAAGATTCTGAAGAATCCTGCAAAAAAACAGTACAGGAATTTTCTGTTAATTAATGCACATGGCCAAGGCACTAAGCAATTTTCAGAGAACAGGCTTTCAACCTGGGCATTAATTGAGAAATTACCCCAAATTTTACGAAGAGCACAAACCTTGGATTGGTTGGCAAACTTTTACATGCAGGAAATGCACTCTAAGAGGTCCAGTTATCAAACCTTTACCAGAGAAGCATGCCTCAGACTACTAGAGAAGAACACACCGGCCCTGCAGGGCTCATGGTCCCTTTGTTACTTACTCAATAAAATTTGCCACAAACATGTACATGTACATGTGCATGCTTTATCATTGAAAACAGCTTACTGCCTCTGATTTCACAATGTGAATCTTTTATGGTTAGTAATTTCTTGTGCAATTAGTGAGACGACCCTAAGAGGACATCTCCTTTCTACAGTTTGTTACCAGGACATGTATCTACATAAGCAAAGACTTGCATAGCCTTCCCCAACAACGTTTTTGGACAAGTCATTTTGTGCAAACAGTCACAGTGGAAAGGAGAGGGATGACTTCAATAAAAATGCCTGTGAAAGAGGATAACATTGGCACAGCATTGAAAATAAACAACACCAAGAATATTGGGTGAAAACAATCTTACATGTCGATTGCTGCAGCAGTAGTAGCATTGGCGGAATCCCCTCTCTCTCCTGCCCTTTGATTGGTGCGAATGCTTATTCTTGTCCTTGGTCTTCGGGATCTTCTTGCCCTTGCTTCCTCAGGTGATGCACCTGTAACACACCATAAACATTATACATTAATTGTGGCTGACGAAGTTCGGTAGATCCGAATGAAATATTCCACTTGTCTAGTCTTTTTAGTCTTTAATTGTGCTCTGAGTTTTGGAAATTTTTATAGTTTTAATTTTATATTAATATGTTGTTCATTTGCCAGCTAAAATTGAAGGGGAAAACATTAAGTTTTTAAAGACCTGGGGCCAGTTGCTCGAAGGCTAGTTAGTGCTAACCCTTGGTTAAGAGATATCAAAACCTATAGGTTCCCATGGTATTTAATGCTGGTTAGTGCTTGGGCTAACCATGCTTCGAGCACTTCGGGCCTGATCTCAAGCAAACTAGAGCCCAGCTCATTTGGAAACTATCCCCATTTCCCATTTTTTTATTGCTAAAAGTGATTAGCAGACTATACAAACATGAAACTCTGCAATGCTATAAAAAATTCTCTGGAGCAGATTCAGGTCCACCTTTAAATTT
>NC_090870.1:2765685-2788185 GCF_036669935.1 Montipora foliosa | reverse complement strand
TCACAAAAGTAAAGGAAAAGAACTTCAAAAACTTGCATTCATTTTGAACTTAAGTTCGTAGGGTAATAAAAACATTTGAAAAAACACAGCCCCATTAAATTTACGCAACAGTTCGTCCTCAAGTTTTCCAAACTTTCAGCCACTACTCAATCAGCTACCTTTCTGGAGCTTTTCCACCCTCCCGCTCACTTCTCTTTAACGTTTCATGATGATTCGGAAATAAATGTGCCATTCTTTTGCCAGCCAATTTTGACTGATCACGATCTTCTCTGATCCAAAGCTGTGCGATACTTATCTTCCACGGTTTTTGCAAAGGTTTTAAAACCTCAACTTCACTAATGCTTGAAGTAACGCATGACATATTACAGTTGCGTTACCTGCGCAGTAACGTTGGGCACAAACAATCAGCGTGAATGTCCTTACCAACAAAATATAAAGCGTTTTTAGATGGCTCTTTTGTTGCCATGGTAACCTATTATGTCACATTGACAAGTACACCTTGGTACCATAACGTTGCCTTAACATGAAACAGTGTTGTAGAGTTCAGGGCTGCAAATAACAGCCAGTCAATGGACAGCCGGGGGCGCAGTGGTAAGATCTCTGCCTTCCAACCCTAAGGTCCCAGGTTCCATTCCCGGTTCTGCCGAGACTGGAATATTTGGCGACCTTCTTTCCTCCTAAAGTTCACTCAGCTTTCCATCCTTCCGAGGTCGGTAAAATGAGTACCAGCATGCATGGACTGCTTAGAAGCGGCTGCTATTTGCGCCAGTATATGCTTCCAGTCCATTGGGGGTAAATTGATCATTGTAAAGCACCTTTGAGACGTTAGTGACAGGGGCGCTATATAAATGGGCCACTTTACTTTTACTTTACAATGTCCGGTCAAAAATAGGTTTTGTCCGGTCAAATACTTAGATGGCAGGACAATTTGTCCGGTCATTTACGCTGGTAGGAAAAAAAATTGTTGGCGTTTGTGAAAAAGGAGGGGAAAAGACGGATACTTAACTACCAGACCAAGAACTCTAAACAAATGATTCGTAGTAGTCATAGAATATCTGGCTATCATTTTCGCTTTGTCATTCACCAAGTCGTCACCGCAAATTAGCTGGTCTTACAGATGTGTACCGGTCACGGCTGTGAATTACTTTATTATTAGTCCATGTGGGTTTTGTAAACATGATTGGATAACAAAACCTCTCAGTGTCGGTACAAGGGTCATGGCACCCTTTGTCTTCAAAATTTAAGTGTGACAATAACAATAAAAAGAAAGCAAGTTTAGATTCATTTGTCTACTTGTCGACATTTCCGTGCGAATCACTTAAGCTATAAATACCACGATTAACTTAACATTCTATTTTCAAGGGAAGCAAACCTTTTTAGCAGTAAATTCACATAATTATGACAACATGTAAACTTTACCTGGCCTATATAAGCGATTCATCTCAAACGATTGACCAAGGATTTCATTGTATTAGGTGCCATGCCATGTGTCATGTGGGTCGTTTATATAAAATATTTGAAAAATTCTTCTCAAACTTTACTGAAGCAAAAATGCAGTAAGTTTAGATTAAAAAGGCTCAAAGGGAAGAACTCAATCATCACTTCTGGCATGCCCCTAATAAAAGCTTTGGTTACCAAAAAGCTTTTCAGTGATAGTAATGCACCGGTAGATAAGAATTGGATTTATGGACATCATACTTTGCAAGGATAAGGAAATGTTTTCCCCATGGATGATGGAGTATAGACTTGAAATTGACGAAAAGTAGCTAAATTCAGGTTTTATAGCGATAAGACATACTCGATGTTTGTCCGGACAAAAATTGGATATGTCCGAACAAAAATAGGTTTGACTGGACAATTTGACTGGCGCCAGCCGGGAAATTAATTGCAGCCCTGAGAGTTCATCCTTCAATTAAGACATTCCCTTTAAATTGTTGAAACTGGCTTGAGCCATGTTTAAAATGTTTAAATTACCTGCCAATAGCCCTCCAAGTAAATTTCTTTGAAGCAACTAAAAAATAAAGAGTATAACTTCTAAGGTTGGTGGCATGGTTACATGTACTTATACACGTATAATATGTTTAACAAATTGAATGTGGTTCATGGTTGTCTGTACTCTTGTAGACAATGATGTTTGTCATCAAACTGGTGGAAATGATGTGAATTCACAAGGCGTAACCGAGTGAGTCCACAACAAATCTTGACCACTGTGATGACGAATATCATTATAGAGACAATGTGACACACATTTGATTTGTTTGTTACCACAATATTCAACACCACAGGAAATGTTTATTTCAGAGCATGACCAAGATCATGACACCAAAAAAAAAAAACGCTTGCAAGCGTTGTCAAATTAGTCAAACAGATAGCGAGATTACAAGCAATTGTGGTAAAAACATTGGTAGCATTAAGTCAGAAGTCAGACTCTATCTCTTCGCTACTACAACTGTTACAGTAAATTAACCTCCACAGGGAAATGCCTAGAGACTTCACTCTGTCTAGTGCCAGGCAATCTTACTTGTTAATTGGTTCAATTAAGAGTGAATGGGTTAACAGAAAATAAGAAAACAAGATGCATACCCCTGCAAATTGGGCAGCTGGATCGACATCACTTCTCTCTTCCTCTTCATTACTGAGAGCAAATAACAAACAAAATCTTAACAAAAGGTAACACAACTGAAAGCACAATCTATCTGTCTGTATAAAGGAAGTACACGAACAAGGATTGTTGACGAATATTTTGCACATGTGTGTACAAAAATGCATCTCAAATTATTACTCTCATTACCATTTTGGATGCCCAACCATCTTGCTTTGAGTTACAAGAACAGCATTACCAGTAAATAATTAAAATTACCAGTAGTGAGCAAAAAAAACATTTCCAAAAATCATTTTTATTTACAATAACTTGTTGACAGTTGAGGCCACTTCAGAAAACATATATGACCAACCAAAGAAATTATACATACATATTTAAGTAACGGCTCACCATAGGGGCTTTCCAGGGCCAATCAAACACAATAAACGACGGAACACAAAAACAACAACTGTTAAGAATCCCAACTGGTTGGAGGCAAGGAAGTTGGCTATTTACAAGTGCAGCTGGGAAGTTGAACCAGGGACTACCAGGAACAAATTTAGAGAGTGGTCAGAGTGGGTCTTGAACCCGGGATATCTGGATCTCAAGGCAAGTGCCCTAACCACTGGGCCACACTGCTTCCTTCTATCAGTTGTGATAGACAAAACAAAGCTTCAATGTACTAACCTGTCACTTAATTGTTCAATAAATTCTCCCTGACACTGTGAGCAAGTGAATTCCTAGCAAATGAAAAATAATCAAAGTCCAATTTGCGAGCAGCGTTAGTGAAGACATGAGAGTATCCATCCCCCTTTCCACAACCACTCAGGTTTGATTGATAGATTTGGCATTTACTGGCACATACAGTGGCCCACAAGGGCAGAACACAACTCAATATTGAGCGGGATTCTTTCTATGTAGAGCAGAACAGTGTTTCATGATGCAAAATTAAATTTCACGATACACAACAAAGATTTGGAAGACTGGTAACAAGCACAGGCAACTTCGCATCATCTGATCATACAACCTTGTGCTGGTAAGTACTTTGTGTGAGATTACTTACATTGTCCCGACTTAATGAGTGTTACTGTGTGTAAGACCACATAAATGTAAGATGTGCAAGGCTACGTGCATATTAAATGTAATATAAAAACCAAAATTCAAAGTTTAGAATTATGACATGGACAGCCAAACAGTCCTCTACCGATCAGCTCTCCCACCTTGAGGAGGCTCAAACCAGTTTCAACACTTCCAAGTGACGCTCTTATTAGAAGGAATGGCACCACAACGTTGTATCATGTATTGGCAATATTGCGGTACCAAATGAAACACTTATTATTGCTGAACAAGATACAGTCATTATTGTGACTTCTTATAAGGCTTGTGTTTGTAGCCGATATAACGCACGCTCTGATGGGCTTATTGTGACTGAATTGTAGGGCATTATTCTCCCGTAATGCCCACTGGCCAATTATGGGCTTGCAAAAACAAAGCAAAAGGTAATAAAAAGCCATATAATAAACTACTTACTAACCAAGCTAGCTCGAGCCGTACTGGGGAATATTGGCCCTCTGTCTTTTTTGTAAGGACCTCGCTGCGCTCGGTCTGCACTGCCACGACCTTGGGCCAAGATTCCCCAGTACGGCCCTTGCGCTCAGTTAGTTGATTATAATTATTTCACCGTGGCAATGGGCAAGCCCTGTAAAAGCACCCTTTATTTTGTCCTTAGTTGCTTGTATCTCAAAAACGAACAAGGTGACCCCCATTTTTTGAAGGGAGCTCTGGACAAAACTTTGTCCTCAAACTTTGTTTTGTCTTCTGGACAAAACTTTTTAAAACTTTGCCGAAAGTTTCATTGTGGCCTCCTAATCACTTTTCAGCAATAAAAAAGGGGGGTCAATTGTTCGTTTTTGAGGTATGAGCAACTAAATCTGAAAAAAAGGGTGTTCTTGCCAGGCTTTCCTGTTGCCACGGTAACTTATACATTGCAATAATGATCACATCTTGTTTGGAAATAATCTGTTTCATATGGTACCATAACATTGCTGTTACATGATACAGTATTGTAGCATTATTCAATCTAAACAGAGAGCCAAGTGTTCAACACTTCAAGTGTTGAAACCCTTTCGAGCCTCCTTAAGCCGTTGTTAGCTACCCTCCTGGTTCTGCTAGCCATTATGATTTTAAGAGAACAGTTTAATTTTTTTAATCTAAAGAATACCTAAGAAGGGTTAAGTTTTTGCAAACGTTGGCCGTGTAGCACGTATGTTTCAGAATTAACTATTGGAGGGTAATACGAAGTGCTATTTTCTACCCATGTAAACCAGGGTGGGAATTAAACCCACTACCTTTGGGTTAGATCACCACTGCTCTACCGACTTATTTAAAACAAAATAATACTGCAAGGCTGGTTGTACGGCTGTGAGGATATATATATTTTTTATTTACCAATATTTGATCAGGCACAGCTTGACTTCTTCAGGGAGTTGAATGATTAATTTGCTGTTAACCCCCGGAAGAAGTCAGGCCGTGCTTGATGAAATATTGGTAAATCAAAAATATATATATCTTCACAGCCGTACAACCAGCCTTGCAGTATTATTTTGTTTTAAATCTACAAATTATTTGCTGGTTAGATCTCCCAAGATCTGGCACTTCCACTTTGTTCAGCTGGCCCTTGCATAAAATTTTTTTTACTAACATGTACTGGCTGAGCATTTTCCCACAGTTCTCTGTCGGTTGCAATTCAATCATGACAGGAAGAGGATTAACATAGGGGATATTCAAGGTTCATGACGTTTATGTTCTCCCTTAAGACACCAATAATGACAAGAGAAAAGCCGTCACTCAGCTACATCTGGTAGACAAGCTGTCCCAGGCCTGCAAGGAGTTTGGGCGAAGGATCAGCCTCAGGAAAACCAACATCCTGGCGCAAGGTGCTGAGTCCCCCCCAGTCATCAGAATCGACAACACGAAGCTGGAGGTTGTGGACACCTTCACCTACTTGGGCTCCACCGTGTCAACCCTGATTTCGCTCGACGCTGAGATCAGCTGCAGGATCGCCAAAGTAGCTGCTGTCATGGCCAAACTCAACAAGCGAGTGTGGAGCAATGACCTGTTGAGCAAAAGGACCAAGACGTGTGTCTACCAAGCTTGTGTCCTGTCAACTCTCCTTTATGGCAGCGAGTCATGGACAACCTATACTAGACAAGAGTGGTAACTCAACGCATTCCACTCCGCTGCCTTCAGCACCTGCTGCACATCAGGTGACAGGATAGAGTCACCAACACCGAGGTCCTGGAGTGCGTTGGCTCACTGAGCATGCCATCAATGCTCATTCAGCAATGCCTTAGATGGCTCGGCCATGCACATTGCATGGAGCCTGATTGCATGCCAAGAGAAATCCTTTATGGAGAACTGCGGGAGGGCGTCCGTCCCGTGGGTGAACCGTTGCTGCGCTACAAGGACATCAAAGCGAGACTTGCGATCTGCACTAATCGATACCAGTGCATGGGAGGACATCACCAATCACCAAGATACATGGCGGCAAAGTGTCAAAGTGGGGGTTTCAAAGGCGGAAGCGAATGCTAGAGTCCAGGCTACGTGCAAGAGAGCGGCGAGGAAAGAACGCCCAGCCTCAGCGCATGTTTTCACAAGATCCTGCCCATACGTAGTCTTACACATCTTACATAAGTGTGTTCTTACACACAGTAACACTCATCAAGTCGGGACAATATACTTAATCATATACAAAGTACTTGTTAGCACAAGGCTTGTATGATCATGTGATATGAAGTTGCCCGTGCTTGTTACCAGTCTTCCAAATTTTTGTTGTGTATAGTGAAATGTAATTTTGCATCATGAAAGTTTGTTCTGCTCTACGAAACTATTTTGAATCACAAAAGATTTTTGTGTACCATGAAAAATTATTTTGTATCAGGAAAGATTGTTGTGTATCCAGCTCAATATTGAGTTGTGTTTTGCCCTGTGGGCCACCATAGGCATAGGATGAGTTTGTTGGTTTTCTACACAGCTGTGAGATGTTTTACTCTGGTTACTCCAGAATTAGTGTTGCCAAAAAACAATCAAGTTACAGAGGTCTTATGGGTAATTAAATGCAAACCATAATAATTTATTGCTGCCGCAGTGAGTGAGCCTGAAGTGAAGGAAAGAGACAGCTCTCTAATTGGGAGAAGAACACATTTTTCATCAAAACACAAGGGATTGTGCTCAAAGGCGCAAGGAATTGTGGTAATGTGCGAATGGGGGAATTAAGATGCACCGTATGATCATTAGAGCCTGCTCTGTTTTTCATTTCAAACGAAGACAGTTTCACTGTCATGCAAGAAAAAAATAAGTTTCATTGAATGAAAAGAACCAAGAACTTGGAATGCTGTAGGAAACAAATCTTTTAACCACTTCTCCGATTCTCAGGTCTGTGTGGTACATCGTTTCTGAGTTATTTGCTGAAACGTTTCACACAACCCAAAAGAGATTTGTATGGAGACGCCATGTGATCCACCAACATGCCAACCGGTAATCAACGAAAACGTCTGGAATTCAATTTGCGATGAAAGCAATTACTTTTCACTCATGAGATAAAATACATGTATCTGTATGTTTCTTAAACCAAATAGCTTTGTATCATGGTGTCATGCCAGGTGACAATTCGGAAATTCAAACTGCTGTATCTTCAAAACAAAAGATGTCACAGAACTGGAGACTTGAAAAAAAGATTTATTTCGAGGTCATCTTTGACCTCCTTTAGATAACAATTGAGAAGACCTTGTGATTTTGATTTTAAATTTCATGTTGTCACTGTGAAAACCATCTGTTGTTTCTTTCTTCTCTCAAGTAAGGTCCAGAAGGAGGTCCAGCGAGGGGCCATTTTGGGGAGAAAAGGAAAGGAAAGTAACTTTATTTCAGTGTCTAGTCGTTCAAGCGCTGGAGCACTAATTCGGGACACAGTAAACTGAAATCAACAATTAAGGCAAATCAAGTCAAATGTTAGTTTTTAAATAGAGGGAAAACCAGAGCACCTGGAGAAAAACCTCTTGGTGCGGAGTAGAGAACCAACAAACTCAACCCACATATGACACCGCGTCAGGGAATCATCCCTGGGCCACATTGATGGAGGTGAGTACCCTCACCACTGTGTCATCCCTGCTCAAGACCTATTCAAATCTCCCTTCAATTTCACGCACAAACCGTTTGTTAAATTACTGGTACATAACTGAACATCTCCCTTCCACTTGGCAGCATTTCTAAATCTTAGGTAAACTAGTATAAATACAGGGCTCGAAATTGCAACCAATACAGTCGCATTTGCGACTAAATTTTACCCTTTGCGACTAAAATATCTGGAGAAGTCGCAAATTTGCGACTTTTTGTCACCTTCGCTCTTTCGAAACAAAAGGGTTAGCAGTTGCCACTTTCCTCCTACATTTGCTAAAATAAATAAATCACAAAATTATTTTGTTTCTCGCTGTGAAATTTCTCTGTAATTGTTGAGTAATTTAGCTGCGATGTTACGTGCACAGCTCCATTCTTTTGATCATTCGCCATTTTTAGCGGTTTCTTTACACACAAGTATTGCGGGCTCATATTTTTGCTAAACCACTGACAACACAATGCAACACGGCAATTTTACGACTAACATTTGCGAAATTGCGACTAAATTTTCGTATCTTGTCGCAAATTGCGATTGGATTTTTTAGTTAATTTCGAGCCCTGAAATATAATACATTAGAAATATAAATTATATTAATGAACGAAAGGATATATGAAATGAATCATATACTGAACTGCGAATAAAAGCTATATCATTTCGTTCATCGATTCATTCCTCACGGAAACATTAGAGACCACAAATGACCAGCTCCCAACCTCAGTGGCTTCATAGCGAGTTGGTTAGAGCGTTGCACTAGTATCGCGAGGTCACGGGTTCAAATCCCGTTGAAGTCCTGAATTTTTCAGGCTTCTCTACGCAATTGCAAAAATTGCATCCACAACTGCAAGGATCGTAGCTTTACTTGATAAATTATATTCCAAGGTCGTTACATGGTCGTATGGTCACTCCATAGTTTGCAGCCCCCTTTAATTCTTCATATTCTATGAATATTCGAATGAAATATGACACTCAATAACTACCATTATCGATTGATATGATAGAGTTCCTGTAAAACTTCAGTCATTAATTTAAATCGCTATCTGTTTCACAGATCTAAAATGATAAAATATTCTACGTGCATGCTGTTGTTGAAATGATTCTTAGTAATGATTATAAGTGACAGTACTAATAACCTACATTAGTTTTAACCTAAATCAGTCAGCAGCTTCTCTTCTGACGGAAGTTGCTCATTGAAAGAAAAATCGAGTTCCATATTCATAAAGTTTCAAATCGTAACGCCAGCAAGACAAAGTGAAAATTAGTCTTCCATAGTAAAAAGGACAGAATTTAGAATACCTTTATCACATGTTTAATTTCGTAAAAGGAAAACGAAAATAAAACCGAACTTTCAGTGTAAGCTTAAGATTTAGAGTCAATTCACATACGATCACATAGTTATATTTAACCAAAAAGTAGCTTCAAATAAATTATGGAATGTCAAAACTTACTGGGAGATTAAGTGAAACTTCTCGGTTGCATTCATGACAATAAAACCTCTCATTTTGTCTCTCTACTGCAGCTTCGGCCATCTTGCTGAAATCGACATAGACATGTCTACCGCTACCATTTTAGGAAACAATGACGTCATCAAACAGTGACGAAAAGGACCATGCTCCAGTTTTGCTACAGTCAGCCTCGAGCCGAGCCTCCTCCTCAGCTCGACCCCAGTCTTTGTCTTTGTCTTTGTCTTTGTCCTCTCTCGTCTCCTCCAGGCGCCCGCGATCATAGATTGAAAAAAACAGGAATGCGTGAACGATCAACAACTCTTGCGCAAGGTAGAATGGTTGTCGTATGGGACTAGGATGGTAGGTTGCCGTTGTTCTCTTTTTTGATTCCTCATGCAAAATCTTGATTTGGCTTTATTCTTTACGTACAGGGGGACCTTTTGAAGGAATTACCATCATTCAATCAAAAGAACTTTTCAAAATATTCTGCCGATGCGGGTACCAAGCCCTCGGTAGGTGATCAACTCGTTTTGCTATTTTCTGTCTTTTTATTTTTCAGGTACTTGCTTTTATATAAAGGGAGAAACAGTTCTCTCATTTTTCAATGGCATATTTTAGAAATATGCCATTGAAAATTGTTGCATTGAATAGCATATAATTTGCAATGACCTTGTTCATAGCTTTGTCGCTCGTTTACACTCCACTGGCAACGTACAGAATTTGTAAGATGTGACTGAGTCAGTAACTTGTCTACTATACTATTTTCTGACCTTGCATCCTCACAACTGTTTATTATATCGCTGCCTTTTTCTTACACAGAATCGTAGACCTGTCGTTTATTTACCAACGAGAGAAGATGGAACAAATGAACAACGTAAGACAGTCCTTTGCCAAAGATATCATTGACGTCACCAATTTATACAAGCTCTGCTGTTTTGAATAACATCAACAGTGATCGTAAACAGATATCTTCAATTCCCTGTAGTGCACGAAATGTACACTGTAAATCACCCCCCCCTACCCCCCCCCACACAAAAAAAAAAACCAGGAAAAGGAGGAAAGAGAGCTAATGTTCCAGCCCCAAGGGCATTTTTTCCATTCCAATATTCCCACTTGTGCCTGCCTACCAGTGAAAAGATACACCACCTGCATCAAAACATCACTAATGACAGAATAAACAGCCAGCAAGGTTTTTTGATGGCAAGCAAAAAGTAAGGATAAACCACAAAGTTATGTTGTGTTCCTTTCTGTTATTTTAGTCGCTGTCTGGTTCGGTGTAGTCTCTGCATGACAAAGTTCTAGGTTCTAATCCTCCAGCAGGGAAATTCCCCAGTCCAAAGGGCAAATCTTGTCCACGACCCCACATAATGGGAGAGTTTTGAATGTTGCACATTCAGTTTTTTCCCGCTATGTCCCCGCTTTTCCCAGGTTAGGGGTGAGGAGGGGAGAATTTACATTGACTAGTGCATAATATTGTTACATTGGTATTCTTGTATTGATCATTAGCTTCAGATAACTCAACCGTTTATCAGGTTAGCCCCCAATCTCAGGACAATAATTAGATAAAGGAAAAAGGACAGCCGGCTTGCATGCATTACAGTAGTTTATCTTTAGTTTTTCTCACACATAATTTCCTCTTTCCACTGTTGAATGACTTCGTTCAAATAAAATATGAATAATTTATTAAACCTTAAGATGAGGGATCTGAAAACTTTGTTATTTCCCCCTGGTATGAAAAGGTTCCAAAATGGGAAACATGAAAAATTGTTTTACCACCTCAACCCTTACTCTCCCTAAAGTTCCAATTACATGTTTTTCTCTGTCCAATACGAGACAATTTTTCTCATTTGTGGACAATCCCTCATGCATGAAAGGGTTAATACAGCTAGCAATATATAAACCTGGTGGCTTGCAGCATACTTTTAATCACCCATGAACATAATCCTGTTTCCACTTCCAAGAACAAGAGAGAAAACAATATATTTATAACTGTTATTGACCGTATGGATTCACTCATATTGATTTCATAATATAGTTATTGCAATACAAAACTTATAATGATATAGCAAAAGTTATCTTTAAAATGGTTAACTTACATTACATGTCAAATGTGCAGATTGTTATATATGCATCATGTGGTAGACTAGGTCAATACTAAGCTAATGTTGGCCTGAACAGTCAAGGTGCTCCAGTACCAGATTTTGCAATAATCAGATACAAGTACCATTCAGTGGTAGTCGAAATAAGAGTAACAAAGGAGTATGATAGAATCTTTCTGTTTCATGGAATAAGGAAGTGGTCTATGAAGGGGAAGTCAAGGTTCAGTGATTATTACAGTACCTTTTTTAACTGGTACTTTATGGTAAATTGATTGTTTTCAGCAAATGTTGGTTTAATCACTTGAATTATTACCTTTTCTAACTGCAGTTATCGTCACTGACAAAGGAAACATTCTATTGAGATATCTTCACCGGCAGTGGGAAGTAAAAGTGAGTTGATCATTCAATATTATTAATAATGATTATTGTTGTTGTACGGGTATTCCTTATGTACTGGATCTTAGTACATGTATTGTGTAATGTTAAAAAATTCAAATTGTGCTTCCCTTATTTGTCTTTGCAGAGTGCTCAGTGCGGTAAAAAACGTGACATTGAAGGTGCAGACCTTGCAGAAAGCTCAGAACCATCAAGAAAGGCAAAGCGACTAGATCATGAAGACTATAGCCCCCCAGACTGAAATAATGTTATCTGTTTGAGGTGAAATTCAACAATGGTGAAATTTCTTAAAGAGAACCCAACCAGACTGAATAAGACTGAATAACTCCTGACCAAGTCTATTAAGTTTTAACCTGCATACTGAAGCAATTGTCAAAAGCAGTAATTTTTTTTGCTGGCAGGTACATCCTTTACAATAATTGTTAATAATTATTATTTTGTTAAGCAGTCAAGGATGACTTGTCGTGGCCAACAGAACAGTACCATAGCTGATAAGAATTATTATTATCGGATAACATTAACATTATTATTGTCAGAGGGTATAGCATTTTATTACTGATTGAACTGAAGATAAAGGTCTCTCTTTAGCTCTGTAAATATTTAAGATGAGACTTCATTTTTATTTTTTTGCTGATTTTCTTTTTCATCTAAGAAATCTGAGAATGCAGTGAGAAGTAGAAGAAAGGGACAAAATGTGAAAAATTACCCGATGGCTTTTTTTGTTTTGCTTTTGCCTGATGATGAGAGGAAACAAAATTGCTCAAGGCTCAGCACTTTGTTTCATGCTTGCATTAGATGAAATCTGAAGGGTATGTTTCCAATCATTTCTAGGGAATTTTTGTGTTCTTTACCATTGCTTGTACAATAGGCACTAGCAAAGTTTTCAAATGACAAATAACGAGTTTTAACAAGAAAAAATTAACTGGGGTCAACACTGTAGTGCTTCTTTTCATTCCATCACACAATGGGACAGTTAACTACATAATAATATTTTTAGTGCTGTTGACAGTGGTATGACTGAATTATGTTTTTGTCTGAAACACTTCAGATACTGATGACATTAGTAGGAAGCTGTATTGTATTGAGGAAAAGAAATAAATTATTATTTAAGTCCGGAAGATTTGTATACTCTTTAATTTGGTCACTGTAAATAATTTATTGATAATAATTACTAAAAGTATGTCATCTTTCAGTTAGGTTTGAAGAAGTAGTTTGATCCGCCACACATAATTTTGACGAACAGGCTATGAATCCATTATACACAAAAAAAAAATCAAAAATACTAATTTATTGAAAAGCTATCGGTATAGTGCCGTAAGAGTGGATCTCTTAAAAAATGATATTTAGGAAAGGTTGCATTTGCGCTTCAGTTTCACCCAAAGTTGTTGTTTCTTTCTTAATTGTTAGCCTTTCATATTGTTTTTCATTAAATTACTGGTGTTACCTTTCCAGAAAAGCATGTAACTATGCACACTGTTCCAAAGACCTGGATAGTGGGGTGCATTTGAAATCATCTACAGAGACCTTCTCTGTGAAAAAGAGGAAATTACACACTACTGCAAAAAACCTTTGTTGTTGATTACCCAGCTTAAGGAAAGTACCAGTAAAAGTTAATTAATATTAACTGAAGGCTACATGCAATATCTTTTACTTTGAACATTTTCTCCCTGGAAAAATCCACTTGACATTGAAGATGAAACCTAGGCCTCTTCCATGTTAACTCTAAGGCAGTGGACATCGTTTCAAGGCTTATGCCACTTATTAAACACAAACAACCAAAATTAATAGTCATTTTGTCGCCTTCCACCAATGCATCTCAAACCAGACGTCATACAGCCAGTTGCATTTGCTGGTTCTTTAATCCACTTCAAGAGGTCAGGGTTGAGGTCAATACGGTTTTCCAGACATTATTTCATTTGATAATTAAGTGAAATACCACTGTCTGGGTGAGGGTAGTCTTGAAGACTTAACTGAATAGATTGTAATGTGAAGTACACTCTATTCAGTTAACTCTGTTTAAAATATAAGTGCTACACGGCCAACGTTTTTATAAACGTAACCTTTCCTAGTCTTGAAGACTGTTTAGGATGACATTGACTGACGTTTTGGCAACCTTATCTTCAGAAGAGTGGGCATTTCCACAACCTGAGCAGAAGTCATCTTCACTTGACTCTGAAGATGACTTCCACTCAGGTTGTCAAAGCATCAGTGTCATCTCAAACAGGAGTACACCTGCCCAGATAATCGTACTTCAATTTATTGTTACAATACGACTCCTGGGTTGAAACCATTTAGGGCCTCCCTAATAAATGCAGCACTTTGTTTGCTCAACTCTTAAAGGAAAGTGATCATATTACTTTATGAAGTGCAAACGTTTTTAAGGTACTTCCAGTCCAACCTTGGGTCTGGATCATCAGAGGCGTGCTTGAATCTCACAAGTCATATTTTCAAGGGGATATTTACCATACATTGTAGGTATAGATATGCCATAAAGTCTTTCAACTGTGCAAACATGCGTATCAGTTTTACACTTTATGATGTAGTTTTTTTATTAAGTCATCCTTTTACCAAAAAAATATTTCATTGCTATCATTAAAAAGTTGCTTCTACTCTTGCTTAGTAGTTTTTCATTTTACCAAATACAATTTACTATGCAAAGAAATCTATCGCAGATCATCATTTTTGCTATATGACTATTAAAAGCAAAAATTGCACTCTAGCAAGGATATTGTTGACACCATGTATTGCAATAAAAATCCTTAATGTACATATACCAACCAAAGCATCACACGTTGCCTGCTAATATAGCAAATCCAGCAAAAAATGTTACAAACATGTTCTTCTAATTTTACCCTTTAATATAGCATGTAAAGTTAAGACAACCTTTGTGTAACCATACTACAGGCACTGTACCAACTTCTTGTTGGCAGCAATATCATTGGTGTTTGGTACTGGAGGGACACTTCCTGATAAGGGAGATTACCAGCAAAATTAATTTCATGTTCTTGTAAGACAATGAACAAGCATCACAGTTCCTTTTTTGTGACTTCGTACCGGGTAAATAGGTACATTCGTGACATTCTATTCTTGTTGATAGAGAAGTTCAGGTAGTTCTTACAAGGGGACATTTTCTCATCATCTTAACCTGCGTAGATCCTAAACACCTTCCCACAAAAAAGGTAAACTAAGAATTAATGGGATCTAAGGAGTTGTCAGATAGTGTAGCTAATGAGCTTGGTAATCCACACCATCCACTTTGTGACAGTTAATTCTTATACATCTGACAACCTGGGCACACGATACTGTTGTTCTAAGACTGATTAAGGTAATCCTGGATTATGGGAAATAGCCTAACCCTAACCCTAACTGTAAGGAATATTATTGCAGTTTATTTCCTGATCAGAAAGAAAAAGTTTCCACAAGATTTTCAGTTGCAGATTAAAGTGTCAATCAGCTTTTGAACAACTGGGATACCAGACTAATAAGGGGCTTACTTTCTAAAGAAACTGCGGTGCTGTGTCAGCGAGGAGTAAATTCAGGTTTTATCAAATGAGTGGATAAAGATAAACGAACTACCAAAAGAGGAGCCAATATTTCAAGCCTTAGCCATTTGTCAGGGGCTAATAAAGGAAAAGTCAGATCATAAAATTATAGTTTGTCTGGGTGATTCATTTACCTTTATCATCTTGTGGAATAAAAACTAGTTTTCATAATATGGAATACCACCTTACAGCACAAACAAGGTTAAGGGTTAGTGGTATTACTGCCCTCAAATGACAAGCACTCCCATTACTGTGCATGTTAATGTAGAATATTTATTGACTACTTTACTCTTACTTTTTGCCCAGCCTTGCTGTTACTTGTGTAGGTTATACAGATATGTAAATGCAGTTATGACACGAGTGGATTACTATCAAAATTTATATACTGTATTATAAACATTTAACTTATGAACGTTTTGAGAACAGTAAGAGCATGCTTCAAATTTGCTATCTACAAACAATTTGAGATCCTGGACCACCCACATACACTTAACAACAACTCCTTAACAACAACTCTCAAACGTTGACATAAAATACTGAATGTAAATAATTATGTTATTTAATAAAGTGGTGGTGGCGGTGACCTTGCTAGCAACCTAATTC
Source organism: Montipora foliosa (assembly GCF_036669935.1). NCBI lineage: Eukaryota > Metazoa > Cnidaria > Anthozoa > Scleractinia > Acroporidae > Montipora > Montipora foliosa. Next base: position 2,772,349 of record NC_090870.1, on the reverse strand, counting down.
ATACACACTTCTCTTAAATAAAAGAAAATAAATATGAAACATAACAGGAAATTATGGTGAAAAATCCCAAATTGAGAGATTAAACTACTGCATTGTTGAAACACCTTACAAAAATTTTGATCTGGAGTATCAAGATGAATATTCATACCTGGGGCATTTACAGTATGTGCACATTCAGAAAGCCAACCATAAACACCATTATATAAATAAGAGCAAGAAGCTATTATATACACTCTTATTATAATACTTCACAAAACATCGCGTTTCTGTTTGGTCAATGATGAATGCATAAATAGAATACAGAGTACAAAAGAGGTCACAGAGTGCAATACAGAAGTTGCTATGGAAACAAAGTGATGGAGTGATTTTGTTGAGTATCATAATAAATAAAAAATTGTATAAACTTGCTTGTGCATTTTCATGATTAATTTTTATGGACACTCATGATGTTTTGAAAGTTTTCAAATTGCACTTGTCATTTTGAGTGACCATAAATCACAAAATGCCCAAGCAAGTTCATACAATTTCCTATACAATTAATGTCAGATTGGTGCCTAACATTAAAGGGGCTTTGTCATGGTAATTTTTACTGCTTGTTGTCTCAATTGAGTGTCAATTGGGTGTACTACTACTACTAATAATACTTTAGTTCACACCCATAGCAATCCTGACAACCCAAAAAGGGGAACAAAAAATTAAAATGTCCTTTAATCAAAATGTACAATGATTTTGAAAACAACAAATCTGATAAAGTTGGCCAATTTTTTTCAAATCTGAATCTACCCACTCCAGTTTTAGCCTCAGGTGATAAAACAATGTGGAACAGCATAACTTTTGAGTTAATATTAATACAAAATCGCCTTTAGCCTTCAGAGTGATAGTAAAAAGCATGACAAAACCTCTTAATGCACTAGCTCCAAAATAGGGAAACATTGTATGGTGAAGAAAACACCTAAGTTAAAACATGAGGCAACTATAATTATTATTAAGTCTGTAGTTGATTAAACTAATTCCTCAGTCTGTCTCAGGCCGTTTGTTGTTTTTGAGAAACACAAACTCTCTTGCTACTTGGTCATTGATCCTTTGTGAGAGAATTTTCAAAATTGTCCAGCCTTTAGAGTCCATTTGAATGAAGCGACCAAGAGCAGAGGAACACGCACAAGATCCCATCTCTGCAATGTTCTTCAAGTGCAGCACAGTCATTCCCACAAGGTTGTCTGTGCGAGCAAAGCAGTAATCCTTTACACAAATGTGAAGCTCATAATTATCCAGGACATCTTCATTGCCAAGAGTACTGCAAAAAGGACAAGGCAGAGTAGGAAATAAGCCTTGTTAGCATTACAGTGAACTCTCCACTAATGAACACTGTTGTAAGCAAGCAACCCTACATAAAAACACCTTTTTCAATTCCCCATTTTATCTTCCAGTCAAACTCTGTATTTACACAATCCCGTAGACAACCACTCTCTCAAAAAATTGGATTTTTGCGGACCCCCACACATTATAATTGACTCTTGGCAAAGAAATGTCTTTATATTGCAATTCAAGCAAAACTTCTGGTATGACCTTTGACAGAGCAGCAGAACAGTGGGGTCGGTTTTGTCAAATCTACATTTGTCCAGAGGAAAGCAAGCTGTCCGTTCATTCAATATGAACAAGAGTCCAACATGTATTTGTAGCGTCACGTTATGGGAATAATTCTCACTCTATTAACTCTGATTCTCGTAAGCAGACTTCTCTACTGACAGGCACTTTTCCCAATTCCCGATGGTGTCCACTTATGAGAGAAAAAAATAATAATATAATATAATAATAATAATATCTGATCTGCTAATCGCCCTTTCTCGCAGTCGGAGACTGAATTACGAAGGGCGCAGCTCAACGAGGTCGGACCGAAGGAGCTGTGCTGCCGGCTAGGCACTCCGCCCCTGACCACGACCCATGTATGACCTCGGAGCACAGCACCACAGCCTGATGGAATAGGCCAGGAGTCGATTTTGAGGAGGGAGGAAAACCGGAGTACCCAGAGAAAAACCCTCGGAGTCAGACTGAGATCGACTGAAACTCAGCCCACATACGACCCGAGGCCAGAGTTGAACCCGGGTCACAGAGGTGGGAGGCACGGTTGATGACCAGAGAGTTGACTGTATTACATGTAAGTGACCATTTTTTCATATTTTGAATGTTAAGATAAAATCCTGAAAAAAATTCCAGCAATAAATGGAGCTAACTCTTGCAAAGATCTATCACAAGTTGTATGAAAAAAATGAATGACAGTACAACAGGCTAAAACGTTCTCCTTGCTGCTTTTACAACCAACACTCCAGTAAGCTTTTTTATAATAGTCCAGTTCTAAGTTTGGTCAAAATAGTAAGAAATACGAGAAAACAAACATTTAAAATGGTCATGAATCTACAGACCTTCAATAAATTATTCAGAATGACATTGAATAAACAACAGAATTTTACCAACAACCTCGTTTCCAGAGTCCCTCTACTTCCCTTCCCTTCTGCTCCAGAGGAGAGACCCTGGGAATGAGGTTGTTTTACCAAAAGAAGGAGAGTTTACAGTCATTAAGTATGTAAATAGCTGATATAAATTATAGTTTATAGTCATTGTTATGTCAAAAAAGCTAAAAGTTGTAAGTTGAAACTTACAAGCAAACTGTTTCATTGTATGTAGGAGACCAATTGTTGTTCTTTGATTTTGTGGCATATTTACGCTTCTTGTCATTGAGATTTGGTCCAACAATGTTAACTTCCACAAAAGGACGAAATATTCCTGAAGTCAAAAGGAAGCGGCAGTGAATAACTGGGTAATTTTTACAACTGTACGCTGTTTAAAAAATAGACATGCAGCAAACATCAGAAATCGAAAAATGTTAACAGTAATCTTACCAGATGACTGCCATATCAAATCTCTTGCAGCAACAACTGAAAAAGAAAAAAATAAAATTAATAAAATCATTCCAGAATGTAGAATGCGCGAAATTTGATACACAAAAGCAGAATTTGCAGTTTTAATATTGATAGATAGAAATTTAACACCTTTAGAAAGACTGGTTTCAGATAATGTCAACTCCTGGAGATCTTAAATCTTTTTCTTTGCATAGACCCTCCCTATCATCTACCTACCACCCCGAGGAATTGGACCACCCCAGAACTTGACACCCCCTGAATTAACTTCTCTTTTCTCTCCCTGCCCCCCCCCCCCCCCCCACTTCAACAAAAAAAATTGACTGGGTTAGGGTTAAAATTGTACCACACCTAAAAAGTGGGCTGAGGGAGGCATGATTTAAAATCTGTCTGAATCCAAGGGGCTTGTAAAGTAACTGCTCCTTCTGCGTGCAAGAAAAGCCAGAAGCCGGAAATTTGTGACTAAAATATTAGCTTACAGACGAGAGAAGGTCCAAAGTCACTTTCATCCAGGAGATTTGGTGGCCCCATACAGTAGACCGGGAGATTTGTTCAGTAACCAGGACACTCCCGGATAATCAAGGAGAGTTGGCATATATGAGGTTCCAAACAACCTGCAGTAAAATACCTTGGACAAAAGAACCAGTCCATACAAAAAACATCACTAGATTATCAGCTTTTGTCATACCTTTGACAGTAACCTTGTGCTCTCCTGTACCAGGATGGGTGAACAGGTCAACCTGTACTGACACCTCCCCTACTGGGTTATCAACCCCTGGATCCTCTGGAAGTAGACAAAAGACATCATAGTTATGTAGTACACTTCACAAAAAAGTCTTGCCTAAAAAAAATAACATGATTGAAGGTTGTGAGGAATTACATGTAAAAGGTAATGTGTGAGCCTTCAGCCAAAGGAAAAGAGTCTCCTTCCCATTATAGTGAATTTTTGTAATCACTTTAAAACGCTGCCCCCATTCAAAATTCAGCTCTGCTCAATGTTTAAAATTAAATTGTGCCCTTTTATCACAAATTAAACATTTCATTCGATTTGGAGGAAAACTTAAACAAAAACAAATTCATGTTTACAAGGTTGTTTCATAATTTATCTAACATAGAAGCAATCAGTTGAAGCAAACCCTGTGAAGTTTGGCTCTTTACAAATTCTTTGATGAGTGAGTCTGTTGTTTGTGTGTAAAGTGACAGGGCAGACTTGAGGGACTGTAGTTGTGAACACTTGTCCAAGAAAGTCTTCTTCAGTCCACTGCCAGAGGCATGAAAGTAGTCCTTTAAATAGAATGTAATGATTATCAGTGGAATATAGAATGTAGAATATAGCAATAATCAGTGGAACATAGCCTTAAGTTAAATTATTGAAAGATATATTCACTATTGATAATAATTATGAGGGGAACAGGGTTAGTAGTGCAGTGGTGAGGGTGGTCACCCTTCACAAATGTGTGGACTTCCAAGTTGGACTGCATTTGTTGGTTCTTTAATCTGCTTCAAAAAGTAATTTTCTAAAAAAATTCTAGTTTTCCATTTTCTTCAAACAACAGCATTTAATGTCAAGTACTTTATTGATTTGATGTCTCTTTGATTTGGTAAACACTTGTGCTTGTCAATAAGCCTAATGTGCTAATTATGTGATTACCAGGGTAAACATCATTGCAGCATTGAAAAAGTCAAAACCTGGACTTTTTTTGTTTGAGGTCAGGGTTGGAAAATGAAATGAAAAAAAGTAACTATCAAAATTATTTAAAGTGTACAGTGTGTGCCTTATGAGTAATAGCAAGAAACAAGGGTTTGGTAACTGGAAAACCAGGGGCCTGTTTCTCTAAAGTCCCAAAACTTTCAGGTGTCAAAATTCCCTCTATCTTATAAGCCCACATTCGCCCAAAAGTCATTGCCCACCGTGACTGAATTTCGTGTAACACAAAATTACCTAAACATCTGAAATGTTGTTTCCCGCTTGATTCGCCTGAGTGCCTTTAGTCAATCACATCATGTATTTCGACAAGTCATCATTTGAAAAACAAAAACAAACGACCGCAATGACTTTTGGGCGAAAGTGGGCCTTTAAGAAGGGAAAGGTTTTAAGTTCACAATATTATTAGTTTCCTTTTAGGTATCTTAAAAGCATACTAAAAGATTAGCTTTTTAGTGGACAGCAGTTTCACAAATGGCTTTTTGGACCTGAAAGTAAAGGGTCCCAGGGTACAAGGAGGAAAATGTCATAAAGAGGTGCACAAAACAACCTTAACCCACTTTTTACTTTGAGTCCAGTTCCTGTAATAACAATCCTGGAAACATTTGTGAAAGGGAAACACTTTTACCACAGGACTAACGTTTCTTCCTTGATTCATCCTTACTAATTAAAACTGGACATTTCTGCAAATTACCTTTATTCTCACAAGAGCAGTTTCTAACACAGCACACTGTTTCAAACTCATGTTTCTGGAATCAAATTGGCTGGTTATTCCTCCCATCTCCTGAATAAGAAGAAAGAAAGTCAGCTGCATCACAACAAGTCCAACTAACCATAAATTATTTTTATGGTGGGTTAATGACTACAAAAGCAAAAAGCCAGAAGGTCAAGAAAAACGTTTCCTTTTTATCTTGATCGCTTAACCCTTTCACTCCCAAGAGTGCCACTTATAGATTTTACTCTGTCTAACGCCAGACGATTTTACTCGATTTTACTCATCACGGGGGTGAAAGGGTTAAAGGAGAGGCAGGAAAGATACATGTTGTTAAACTCCCACCCGAACCATTCACTGGGATTCCATAATTAATGGCAAAACATCTACCTTACCTTGACATCTATCAGAGGAGGTAGGACTACTATCTTTTCAATATTCTTCAAGTTCAACTTCCACAGTTCCTGGGAAGCATACACACAGTTAATCAAGAGGAATAACAAAGCACAGTATGAAAACATGCAGTAGTTACAAATGACATCACTTTTACAAGGTAAATAATTTTTCATAAGGTGCTTTTTGTATATAGGATTGATTATTATTCTTGTTGTCATCTGTCACTGTGTAAAAATTAATGTAGCCATCCCAGTTATAACCACAAAACCACTTTCCAACAGCTTCTGTGTTACAGCTTCAAACCAGATGTCAGTCAATAGATTTTGTGTCCTTCTTTCCATATTTCAGTTTTAAAAGCTGCTCTTTGATGCATGCATCAATAAATATTGTTACAGCATGCTTCTGGTTTGGTGGGTTTACAATGGTGAACTGCTTTAAATTTGTTAGCAAAATAGTAATGTTAATTAGAATAATAACAATATTAGTATAACAATAACAATTATTCAAAAACAGTGGATAGTGTTGAAGTCACACCCTGATTGGCTACTCAAACTTGTGCAGGATTTGTTTTCCCGAAAATACTGTATTCGCTGCAGAAATAAATGAGTTAAAATCATCTTTTTGTGCAACATTATCTCACTGTTTTAGTATAATTATGTTGTAGTTCACATGTAGTCCATTTTTTTCAAACTGGTTTAATTTTTTTTTTGATAACACCACCCATTTCAAAAATGTTGGGCATCTTTCTGTAATTAAGTGAACTCTTTATGGAGTACAGTTAGGTTGACAGTCTCTACTCAATCCTCGAAACTCGATTCTCGCATCACGAAGGTTGAGACGTTCAAGTTTCAAGACGCAAGAACCAAGGATCAAGAGTCAAGAAAGATGAACTTTGGAATAATGCATAAACTTGAAAAGAATTCAAGAAAGTGATTT